>NC_141149.1:140172693-140342724 GCF_053477565.2 Lygodium microphyllum
CAAAGATGAACAAGGTGGAAAATCTGGAAAATCTAAATCAAAAGACAAAGGCCAAGGCAAAGTGAAACGGAAGATGAAGGCGTGCCAAGAAAAATATGGAAGCACAAAAAGTGCAGAAAAGTCCTAAATAAAGGAAAAATGTGCACAAGAAAAAGTGCAAGTCAATACTTTTGTAAAAGAGTGCAAGCGCATCATGGTTTAATTTAAAGAGCACTGGGCTCTCACCCATGCAATTTGTAAAGGTAGGTGGGCGGTAGGAAGGAAGCTAGGAAGATATAAGGACAATGGGAAAAAGGGCCTAGGCCATGGCCGGCCATATAAAAAAGGAGATAAGGAGATGACCGCCCAAAGGGATTTAGGGTTTTGTATATAAAGTTGAAAAGTGAATGAGAAGCTCATTCTTGTGTGTAGCCAAAAGTGGTTCTCCTCTTCTTCTTCTTCTTCTTCTTCTTGCTTGCTTGAGCTTGTGCTTGAGAGAGGGAATGTGAGAGTGTGAGGGTGAGGGACCGAGGAGGAGAAGCTCTCTATCTTCTCCTCTCTTTTTCTCTTCTCTTCTCTTCTCTTCTATTCTCTTCTCTTGCTTGTGGCAATGGAGATCGGAGCTTGGAGCTTGAGGATGGAGCTTGCTTGAAGCTTGCACTTGGATCGTGGAGCTACCGGAGTGCATGGGAGAGGAGATAACTTGATTGGCGTTGAGGTAAGCTCACTACACCTGTAGCCATTAGTGCTCGGCTTGGAACGCTTGAAACAATAAGCGGTCCGTGGGTCTTGGCAGTTGAGTGAAAGCTCCCACATTTTGGTTTCGTTGCCGGGACCAATGGATTCAAGCCTTGAGCGCTTGTGCACTTCAAATTGAGCATCGAAGTAAGGGTTTTCCCGAAACCTATGCTTGAGGTAGATAGGTAGGAAGCGAGGGAGTTTGAAGAGGTATTCAATCTCCTTAGCAAGTAGGTTTTTGGTTTTTTGGATTTGGGAAAGCATGTTGGAGTAGTGTAGGTATTTTTCTTGTGATTCGGATGCATTAGGGTAGGGAAAAAAAAACAAAGGAAAATAAGAAATAGGGTTTCTGTTGTCATAACAGGGCATAAGGGTTTGATTCGTTTGCCAATTTGCATTTTGGAGTTTATTTGCTATTCCAGGTATATATGACTCTTCCCCTCCACCCATAGCTTTGATCTGGAGGTGCGTGAGTAGGCCATGGCCTAAGTTGTGTGATTTGAGTGATTCATTGTTACATCGGCCAAAATCGCACCGCGTTCGGCCAGTCCGAGTGACAGCGATTTTGGCCGAGCCCCAGAATCGGCCCTTGGTCCACTACCACTTGAACAACTTGACTCAAACGCGATGAAATTCGGCCCTCGGCCCCGGCCGATGAATCAACCATTCGGCCCATCTTACTTGGACACCCACCACTTGGCCCTTCTGAATCAACCATTCGGACCAACTTGATATTCAGCCCTCGGCCCCGGCCAACTCGGCCCACTTGACTCGGCCCTCGGCCCACTCGGCCACTCGGCCCTCGGCCCTTGAACAAGTGCACTCGGACTGGCCGAATTCGACATTCGGCCCAGTTACATTCGGCCTTTTCTCATTCAGCCCTCGGCCCTCGGACAGGGGTCGAATCGGGCATTTGGCCCTTGCAATTCGGACCTGTTGGGCCGAATTTGGATTTTTTCAAATCTTAACATGTAGACCCTGGAACTGACCAAGAGACCATATAGAGCCAAAAGCACATCATAGACGTATCACTAGACTGAAATCTAGAGCAAGTAGTTCAAAACTTGGCTACAAATGGTCCTTCAAATCACTCTGCCCCCTCCGCACCTCCCCCAAGTAGGTTGGAGAGAAAATGCACGCCGTAACAGGTCCTTCAAATTAGACCCTAGTGTAGTAATGGCTCTACATGAGCATGGATTCTCACTTGCAAAAGAGCAACCAAAAGCCCATACTTAAACAAATTCAAACAGAGACCCTAGAACCTCAATGGGCCAATCTAGCCAAAAAGGGCAAAAAGGCTGCACTACAAAAACACGTACGTGTTGCATTCAGACTGCATCTAGTCAAAGCGGAAAGCAACAACATCAAGCTACAATGGCGAGGATGACTAGATATGGCAATCCTAACAATAGATGCACCTTGAATAGCACTGCACAGGCAATCCAAGACATCAGTGGAGAATCCGCATCTGGTCGTGCATTTGGGGACTCAAGGGCATTTGTCAAAAGGCTTAAATTTATAAGCCAAGACCCGGAAGATGAAGACATAGTACCACCTACTTATCTTAGGGTCAAACTCACTGCGAAAAGAGAGCACACTATTGATGCTCTAATTGATGAAGGAGCAGATTTTAATATCTTGACCTATGAAGCATGGACCCTACTAGGCCAATCAGAGCTCACACCAACTAATGCAACTCTTAGCCCTTACGGGGGACACCCACAAGTACTCATAGGGAAGTGAAAAATCCTTGCGACAATTGAAATTGAAAGCTTTCCTATCCTATTTCATGTTCCTCCAAATAGTGCTAATTGTGGGAAGAAAACCCTCGTAGGAAGACCCTTCAAAAGAGTGACCAAGTGTGAGGTTGATTACGTAGCACAGAGGATACACTTGACACAACTGGGTGTGAGGATAGGCACAACCTTTAGCAAGGATGACCTCGTCGAACCTCGAGGGAAAGGCAAGGAAGGTGCTGACATAACATGCAAGCTCAGTAACGAGAGCAAGGACCTATTGAAAGAGTTGACAGAAGCGCATGTTGAAAAAGGGAACCAGTGAGCGAGGCCATGCTTGAAACAAGAAGGTCAAGAACCAATGCCAAGGACATGCTTTGGATTTACAAATATCATAGAAGACCACAAAGTTAGCCCAAGCCTTATAGACGAAGGCATCGATGGACAGCCAGCACAACGTCGAGATGGATATCCAAAGCATTGCTATGTGCTCAAGGGTATTACACATGTAACCGATGTATTTGGATACCAAAACCCTCATACTCTCACACTCCCTCTCTCAAGCACAAGCTCAAGCAAGCAAGCAAGAAGAAGAAGAAGAAGAAGAAGAAGAAGAAGAAGAGAACCACTTTTGGCCACACACAAGAATGAGCTTCTCATTCACTTTTCAACTTTATATACAAAACCCTAAATCCCTTTTGGGCGGTCATCCCCTTATCTCCTTTTTTACATGGCCGACCGTGGCCTAGGCCCTTTTTCCCATTGTCCTTATGTCTTCCTAGCTTCCTTCCTACTAGCCATCTACCTTTACAAATTGCATGGGTGAGAGCCCGAAGCTATTTAAATTAAACCATGATGTGCTTGTGCTCTTTTACAAAAGTATTGACTTGCGCTTTTTCTTGTACGCCTTTTTCCTTTATTTAGTTCTTTTTTGCACTTCTTGTGCTTTCATATTTTTCTTGGCATGCCTTTGTCTTCCGTTTCACTTTGCCTTGGCCTTTTTCTTCTGCTTTAGATTTTCCATATTTTCCACCTTGTTCATCTAATGGTTTGTTCATCTAACGGTTAACAATCTTTCAAGATCTGCATATGATTTTTGCCAATCTTGAGCAGTTTGAATGTCATGTCAGATCAATTGAATTTGTTGGTCCATCTCTTCAAGTATAGCCTTAGAAACCTCTATCTTGAGAGTGGGATCTAAGAAGTTTAGAGGTGTACGACATTCTTGCCCATACAAGGCTTGACATGGAAACATCTTGATTGCTTTTTGAAAGGCAGTGTTATAAGTAAACTCCACCAAATGTAGATGTTCAATCCACCGTCTTGGTTCTTTGCCACAATAAGACCTTAGAATATCTTCAATGGTCTAGTTCACCCTCTTAGTTTGAGGATTATAAGCACTACTGAAGCATAGCTTTGTTCCAATTTCTTGGAATAGGCAAGTCCAAAACTTAGAGGTGAACCTAGAGTCTCGGTCAATTGATTATGATCTTTGGAAATCCATGTAACCTAAATACTTCTTTGATAAAGACTTGAGCAATGTTAGATAACTTATAGGTTGTTTTGACTAGGATCAAGTGTGCAACATTTGTCAATCTATCAACCACTACCATGATGGAATCATATCCACTAGCAACAATAGGTAATACAACAACAAAGTCCATACTTATTGACTCCCATTTCATTTGTGTAATGTCCAAGGGTTGTAAGTCTCCAGGCATCTTGATCCTTTTTGCCTTGACTCTTTGACAAGTCAAGCACTAAGTTACATACTTTAAAACATCCCTTTTCAATCCTGGCCAGTGATAGCTCTTACAAACTGTGTTGAGTGTCTTGGCATACCTCGGATGTCCTACAATGGGGTTGTCATGTGCTTTCTGTAAGATCTTGCTCTTCACTTCTAGTCCTTTTGGGACACAAAGGTGATCATGTTAATATAGACAACCATTGCTAGAACGATAATCCTTAATCTTAGACCTTTCTTTGTTAGAGCTTCTTCCTTGAAGTACCTTAGCCATGAGTCCTTCATATTCCTTATCTCGAGAAATAGCTTGGCGTACAAGCTCAAGTACATGGTTATTATTTATGGATACGGTTCTTAAGCTTCAAACTTTGACAACGTTGTTAAGAAAGACTTTTCGGCTCAAGGCATTTGTGTAATATCCCCCGTGCCCCCGTGCCTTCCCCCATAAGAACCCCCGCTTTTTTTTCAAATTTTTTTACTCTCCCTCTCTCTCCCCCTGCCGACTGCATAGCGGGGAGAGAGTGTGTGTGTGTGTGAGTAAGAGGAAGATAGGGGGGCATGCAGCCCCCTAGGTGGGAGGGGTGGCGGCCATACCACCCTCCTCCCCCTCTTAAAAGGGGAGCCTTCCCCCTCCCTCTGGCAGTGCAGTCTCCCTCCCTCCCTCGGCTCGACAACAGCCCCCCTCCATATCGACAGGCAGCAACCCCCCCTTGTCGTTAGAAACCTCCCCCCCCCCCAATGGCCTCCAACAGGCGCCGCAGAGAGAGAGAGAGAGAGAGAGAGAGAGAGAGAACCTATTAAATTACCTAAATCTCCATCTTTAGGCATTTCTTCTTTTTATGACTTTATATATCCATCCCTTCATCCTTCAATTATTGTTCCTCTTCCTTCTTCCACATCTTTCATTTCTGATCCACCTCGGTTCGTTAGTAGCCACATAGGTTTTGATTTGCAAGTACCTAGATGCAAAGGATGGACTCAAAGAAATTTGTTGATAGGTCCCCAGATCAATTGGCCTATCATTCCAAGGGAATGGAAGACTCCTATACAAGCTTATCAAAGTTATTTACAATCTTCCCAAATGTAGTATCAATCTACTAATCCTTTAGTTAGATTGGATACTCATTTTTCTTGGTACTTAGCGTACATGCATCATCATTCTCATAATGATCAAAAGCTAGTATTTAAATTGTGCCTTAATGCTGATGTGGATATTGATCCCCATTAGTTGGACAATTTGTATTTCCATGCTCTTTATCTTTCGAGCAGATATCTTGTACTTGTGGAGAGAATGTTTTGTTTGCAATTCTTTCAAAAATCCTCCCAAGACATTTGTGGATGAATCCCACTCCATAAATAGCTTTTAAGCATGATACACTCCCTTGATTCTTTATGTATTCTTATTGAGCCATAATGATATATTATGTTTTTTAGAGGTGCCATTCAAGTGATTGTTGTATATCTATTTTGTGTATGTGGTGTGTGAGTTGTGTATGAAGGGGTCGTGATTTAATGAAGCTGATCGACATGACAATTCTTTGGTGATCGCCTGGTTTTTGACAAATTGCAAGGAACATATGAAGAAACCTATTATATCCTTTACAAGCTTGTTATGAATTTATCTTTCTAGGATAAGTTCATAGATAAAGGATGTTTTTGTTTCATCAGATTTGTTTGTCAAATGCAAGTAATCTATTGGGATCATGGATTTATTCAAGCTAGAGTTGGCGATTGATTATGGTTATTTAAGAGCTTTTATTCTCTTTTTCAAAGGTCATAAGGATGCTCCCTTAGTTAAGTGAGGAAATATGTTGAGTGCTGAAATGATTGATTGTGGTTATTCTAGAGCTTTTATTCTCTTTTTTCAAGATCGTGAGGATGCTCCCTTAGCTAGGTGTGGAGATATGTTGAGTGCTGAAATGATTGTATTTTTTGCTATTTTTTGTTGTATTTTTTGGTAGTTTTTATTTGATTTTGTGGTTCATTGATTGGTTTTTGGATGAGTTTTTAAGTGTTTTGAAGAGTGTTGGAATAGATTGTGTAAGTTTGAGAAGCTTATGATGGTTTTTAATTGAGTTTTGATGTGATGATTGGTTCTGACATGTCTATTTGGTTCTGACGTGTCTATTTTTACCTTTATTTTTGTCTATTTTCTTTTTTTTTAGAGGTTATGATTGTAGATGAGTGGTTTGAGGAATGATTAAAAGTGATTTGGATAGTTTTTAATGGTTTGAGTTGATTTTATTTGTGATATATGGATTTTAATTCCTTCTATAAACCTTCTATAGTGTACTATTGAGGTTTTTTATGCCTTCTATTGTCTTTTGTAAGTATTCTGTTTGATGGATTTTAGCTCGATGATGTTTTCTAATCTTGGAAAGAGAATAATATAAGCTCTTAGTAGCTCGAAGAAGCAGAAGAATTAGTTGATGAAGACTTGAAGTGAAGACTAAAGTGATGATGACACCGATGAGGTGTCAAGGGACACTATAATGGCTTTGATGCCTCTTCATATCAAGCAGACATGTTGGGAGGGGTATCCATGACAAGAGAGGACTATTCAAAGTGATTCTTTGTTATTCTTATGTACTATTGAGAGAGAGAATATATGAGAGAGATAGTGTATGAGAGATAGCCAACTTCTATGACCAAACATTGTATCTACATGAGAAATATTGAGAAAAAGACTATGAAGATAATGAAATATGAATACTATGTGATGAATTCCATTCAAAGTTGATCCATTCTTTGTGTTCTTTTGGTTCTTTGATGGTTTCTATGAAGAATATGAAGAACATGTTAAATGTTTGTTATGATAAATCCATGGGAGATTCATTATATGATGCTATGTGAAAATTGGTTATTCTTGGTATTCTTTTTTTTCATGTGCTTAATTAAAGTATAAAGAATATTCTTGTTGGTGAAACAATATATATTTTCTTACTGTAGTTTTTTCATTTTCTTGTGTTCCTCTTGGGGCTCTACCCATGAGGAGATTTAATTGGCTAAGTATAAAATTATTTTTAGAATGGGTCACATCCATGTGCATCTTCTTCACTAGGGAATGTAACTCTTCATGATGATCACGATTTCTTAGGAAATTTGAGGACTTCCTTTCATTATTACATGTATATCTTTGTTGTCACGTGGCACCTATACAAGGGGATGAGTGCCTTCAATGGTTCTACGTGCGGGCATGTTCCTAAGAGCAAACTACTTTTCATCTTGGGAAAAAGGTTGATGGGGACACCTATCCTTGCCATGTGTAAGACTTACAAGTGTGAATGCGAGTGAAGCCGTGTATGTGGGTGGTACCACAATATTCATATTTCAAGTACTAATGTTTACGTGATTTGATTATTTAATGAAATTTGAATGATTAGTTGATTTATTTTGGCTAGTTATATTTATTCAATTAATTATTTTTCTAACATGATTTTTTGAATTTTTGACAACTAATGTGTAGAGCAAGACGAATTGGATATATGCAGCAAGTGCAATTTATTCCAAAGATTTCTTTATTAAATTATCTAAATAAATACACCACCATTCATTCTAAGGCATGCGTACATCCTCTTTGTAAATATTTATTGATATTTAAGATTCCAAAATATATTTTAGAAATATTTTATGGCTCTTAGCAATTGTAGGTTATGCAAATTGATTGTAACCATCGATTCATTTAACTCAAACTCTTTTGTGAAAAGAGCAATTGTAAATGGCCTATCTTTGGGCAAAGCAAGATTCACTTTAATATTATAAATACGGCCATGGAGGAGATGTCCACTCCATATATGAGGATAAATTGTACCCAATAGTGTGTCACTCAAAATTACTTTACTCTTCTTTAAGTTTATTTTGAGTTTTATGAGTCGTGCTATCAAATTTTATAAGAGAAGAGAGTAAGAGAACTTCTTTCATTCGCTACGCGCAAGTCTTTCATCCAATCTGTGCAACAATGATATCAAAGCTCAACTTACATCGGGGCTTCCAATCACGTATCACATTGTGTTAAGGCGAGCTCTCTAGAGCAATCGAGTTCTATAGTTTGTCTCAACTTAAATCGACTATATGGCTAGATTCCCACGGTTTCAAAATCCCAAACCCCTCTATCTCTACTCAAAAATTCTGCAATTCTAGCCAAGATTGCTATAAGCCTTGCTTAATATTTCTCAACTTAATCAACTTCAAGTCTCTTTACTCCAAGTCACCCCCCCACTACAAACTATGCAAATCAATCCAAGTCACCACCATTGACTTCCAGCCTCTAAGAGGTGATTCCTATGTAGTCACTCCGGGACTACAAAATCTCATCAAAATATCATCAGAAATTCCCATCTTTCTTGCCTATTCTGTCTTATTATTTTTCCAAGAAGCTACTCTTTATTTTGGTGCTTACGCGCTAAAGTTTTATTGTTGCGAGTGAAGCGTGTCTTCAAGGCATCATTATTATTCGGATATCTTCATCAGCCATCCTCAATCATTATGTCTCGTGAAGGCCGTCCAACACTACAAATTTTGATTCCGCATCACCACTTCCTGAATCAACCATGGAGCAATGTATGGATTTATTGGCCATGCAACTAGAAGAAGAGCGTCAATATTGAGCCCAACTAGTGTAAGAGTTGCGATCTCTCAAATTTCCTCTAACAATGACGCTATGGTCCGCATCATCAATTCCTCACTTGAAGCACAATTCAACTGCAAAGAGGCAAAGATAAGCAAACATACCTTTAAATTTAATACTTACGATGGTATTAAAGATGGTTGTAAGGTTCTCTCTTGGCTAAGTCAATTCCACTCATATTTCGATAATGGAAGTTATGTTGAAAATGATAGAATCAAGTGTGCTTCATATTATTTTATCAACAAAACTTCTTTATGGTGGGATGTTACATGCAAGAACATTGATCGTCCTCTTATGTGGGAATCATGGCGTAAGAAGGTTCTTAGTAATATTCTTATTGCCCAATTTGAGCTTCACATGCAACAACAATGGGACATCTTTATGCAACGAGAGCGAGATACCATTTCTCATCAATACACCGAAAGATTTCGTAATATTTTCTGCAACTTCAAATGGTCGAGCCTATAAGTGAATTGATTTTTAAAAGGAGTATATGTCCAACCTTCTTTCATTTTTCCAAGCTGAAGTCAACATGTCTAAACCTAATACATTGGATGAGGCTATCTCTTTGGCACATGATACTAAAAAGAAATAAACTAAAGATCGATAATAACTTTCAACTTCCACATTAAATAATATGGGTAACAACAATTCTCATTTTAATTTTTTTAATTCTTTCAACTTTCAACTTGGAAAGAATCATCCTAATCACCAACCTTGGATGATAAATTTTTATAGTAATGTAAGCTAGCCTAATCCCAACAATTCTCATATGCATTCTACTCTGCTTAAGTCATCTGAGCCTAAAAATGTTAATCCAAGTGTCTCAAATACCAATTCTAAGAATATAATTTGTTACAAATACAATCGCTCAGGCCATATTGCGAGTCATTGTCTTATGGGTAACTCTCATGGTTGGAAAAAGCCCATTGCACATTTAAATTATCTTGGAGCTGACAAAGCAACTGAAGACCTTAAAGCAATGCATGATTTTGATGAAGCTACGCTTATGGGGAAAAACTCTAATGACATTGATGAACCTGCTTGGTTAAATTTCAATCCATGATTTATTGAAAATGAGATGTAAAATCCTTAATTATAAAATGTCTATTTTGCATTATGAAAGTACGCATGACTTTGTTTCAGAAAAGGTAGTCAGAAAATTGCAACTTAAAACTGTTTCTTCTACTTATAAAGTTAAGGCTGCATTCTTAGGGCTTCGATATAACGAAACTAAAGAAGCACATGAATTAGAAATTTGCATTGGACCTTATAGAGAAAAACGAAATTCTCTAATAGCATCTTTACAATCTATCGATGTAATTTTAGGTATGCCTTGGCAGCATCAACTTAATACTAACATTGATTATGACACGCATTCGATGCATATCCAACAAGAAGGCAAAACTCTTTTTCTTGAAGGACTAACAGACACTGAGTTATATCCATTAATTATCCATATCAAGCAAAGCTTACCATTCAAAAACAATCTAAAGCTTTTCTCGTATTACTTAATGAAGTTGAAGTTACTAAGTCTAAATTGATCGTAGGATAGCAAAATTTTATTAATAAATTTTCTAATTTTTTTCTTCTAATTTGCCTCTTCAACTTTCTCCATCACGACCTGAGGATCATCAAATTGACCTTCTACCTAGAAGTCAATCTCTCTATAAAATTAATCCGACCTAGCAGTTCGCCTTTTGGAGCTCTCATTCTTTTAGTAAAGAAAAAGAATAAAACCTATCATATGTGCATGGACTATAGAGCTCTAAATAAAGTTACTATTAAAAAATGATATTCAATTTCTTATGTGGATGATCTGTTAGACAAATTGCAAGGTATGTGCATAAAGTTTGCTTACTTTTAGAATTAGCTAATTTTTGTCATCGAAAATTTTCATTACTTGCTTCGCCATTAACTATATTACTAAAGAAAGGTATTGTATTTCATTGAGGCAACAACCAATAGTGATCCTTTAATTTACTAAATCATGCATTAACTCACACGTCTATTTTACAACTCTTGATTTCAATAGACCATTCTTTTTAGTCTTGCATTGGAGTTGTATTGATGCAAGATGATCATCCAATTGCATACTTTAGTTGCAAATTGAAACCTTCTAAGCTTAACTATAGTACATGTGACAATGAACTTTTGGTTGTAGAACATGCATTACGAATATGGAAACATTATTTAATGGGTTCAAAATTTATGATTCAAATAGATCAACAAAGTATCAAACACCCTCTTTCTCAACACCAAATTTTCGATAGACATATACAATGGGCATCTTTCATTTAGTATTTCCATCCTTTAATCCAATATCAGCCTAGTAAAGAAAATGTTATAGCTGATGCATTAAGTCATAGACCATTTGTAAATAATATTTCTATGCTTTCTACATCTTCATTAGATGCTATGAAAAATACTTATTTACATTACTCTAATTTTCATAATGATTGGTTAAATTTGTCTCAAAACTAATGGATTCTTACTAATAATTTTTCTATCTCTAATGGATTCCTCTTTAATGAGAAATGTATGTTCGTTACTCAACCCTTTTGCCATTTTGTTCTCCAAGAAGTTCACAATCAACCTTACATGGGTCATCATGGCATCATTTCTACTCTTTGTAATTTGCAAGAAGATTTTTATTGGCCTCATATGAATCAAGATGTTTCTGCCTTTGTTTCTGAATGTCTTGTTTGTCAATGCAGTGAAAGACATCATGGTAAGAAATATGGTTTGTTAATGCCTTTATCCATTCCTAATTCACCTTGGAAACAAATCTCAATGGACTTTATTACTAGTTTTCCACTAACTTCTTTGCAAAATAATATGCTCTAGACAAAATCAATAGATTTAGTAAGCAAGCATATTTTATTCTATGCAAGAAAACTCTCACTACTTCATAAGCTACTAATCTTTTTCTTAATTATATCTTTGTACATCATGGTTTTCCAAATATTATTGTCTCTAATCGTGATCCCTGTTCTTGCAATAATTCTTGAATAACTTTATTATCTAACCTTGGTATTAAAATTAATTTTTCTTCATTCTTTCATCCTTAGAATAATGGTGAAATTGAAGCTACTAATAGCACTATTCTTGATTTAATTCGTGTCTATACTATCTCTTCACCTAGCACATGGGATCAACATTTACATCTCTTATAGTTTTCCTACAGTAATACACCTCACTCTGCCACCAACAAAGAACCTTTTGAAATTATATATGGTTGTAAATTGCCAACACCAATATTTCATTCAAGTCAAAAAGTATCTTCTATTGATCATTGGATCCATACTCATTCCACTATTTTTAAATAAGTTGAACAATTGATTGCTAAGGCCTAGCAATCCTATGTTAAGCAAGCTAATAAGAAACACCAAGCTATGAATTTTAAAGGAGGTGATTATATCTGGTTGCAAATTGAGAAACACAGACTGCATAGTGTTGAGAAGACTCCCTGATGTTAAACTTCCCCCTAGATTTTATGAACCCTTCAAAATTCTTCATTCTATCAATCCTAATGTTTTTAAATTAGAATTACATATACATTGGAAAATTTATAATACATGTCATATTAGTCTTCTCTATCCATTTAAAGATTCATTACCTATCCATCCTATGTATGATTCTCTAGCATTACTTGAAGGTGATAATGAGCTTTTAATTCTTGAATCTATTATCGATATTGATTACATGACCACCTGCACTGGTAATACTTATCCTCACTATCTTGTCAAATTTCAACACCATCTTGTTGAGGAAGCTCAATGGATGAATGACTACACGTACTTTGCGTAATTATCCACATTTATTGACTCCACATCCAGTCAATAGCAATTGAGGACAATTGCTATCCCACCTCAGGGGTGTGTTGCCAAGTGGCACCTACATGAGGGGATAAGCACCTTCAATGGTTCTCCCTTGTGTACACATTGATGGGATGAGTGCCTTAAATGGTTCTCCATTTAGTGTGGGACATGTTCCTAAGAGCGAACTACTTTTCATCTTGGACAAAAGGTAGATGGTTGGGGACACCTATCCTTTTTCAGTGTGAGACTTGTAAGCGTAAACCTCGTGAAGTCATACGTGGGTGTTACCATAATATTTATATCTCAAGTGCTAACGTCTACGTGATTTGATTATTTAATAGAATTTCATTGATTAGTTGATTTATTTTGGCTAGCTACATTTATTCAGTTAATTAATTTTGTAACATGATTTCTTGACTTTTTGACAGCTAATGTGTAGAGCAAGATGAGTAGAAGCGCAATTTATTTCAAAGACTTCTTCATTAAATTATCTAAATAAATGCACCGCATTTATTATAATGCATGAGTACATCCTCTTTATAAATATTTATTGATATTTAAGATTTTTGAAGATATTTTAGAAATATTTTATGGCTCTCAATAGTTGTTGGTTGTGCAATTGATTGTAACCATCGATCTAGTTAACTCAAACTCTTTTGCAAAAAGAGTGATTGTAAATAGCTTATCTTTGGGCAAAGCAAGATTCACTTTAATATTATAAATACAACATGGAGGAGATGACCAATCCATATATGGGGAGAAATTGTACCCAATAGTTTGTCACTCAAAGTTACTTTACTCTTCTTTAAGTCTATTTTGAGTTTTATAAGTCGTGCTATCAAATTTTATAAGAAAAGAGAGTAAGAGAGATTCTTTCATTCGCAATTTATTTCAAATACTTTTCATTAAATTACTTGAATAAATGCACCCGTCATTTATTTTAAGACATGTGTACATCCTCTTTGAAAATATTTATTGATATTTGAGATTATAGAAGATATTTTTAAAATATTTTATGGCTCTTAGCAGTTGTGGATTGTGCAACTCATTGTAACCCTCGATTCAATTAACTCAAACTCTTTTGTGAAAAGAGCGATTGTAAAGGGTCTATCTTTGGGAAAAGTAAGATTCACTTTAATATTATGAATACTGCATGGAGGAGATGTCCACTCCAAGTAAGGGGGAAATTTGCACCCAAAAGTGTGTCACTCAAAAGCACTTTACTCTTTTTTAAGTCTATTTTGAGTTTTATGAGTCATGCTATCAACTTTTGTAAGAAAAGAGAGTAAGGGAGAGCTTCTTTCGTTCCCTATGCGCAAGTCTCACATCCGATCTATGCAATAATCTTGATGGCTCTCAACTTCAAATGTTGAGGTAATGTATTGATTAGATTTGTTGGCTATGGTAGGGCCATGACTAGATGGAGTAGAACTAATGGGGACTAATGTAGGGATTGCTCATGTAATAATTTTAAATTCTTACTTATGGATGGAAGGCATATTCCTTGTTGTAAATATTTATTGGGAGCAAGGCTCACTCTCATGTAAATAATACTATTATCCAAAGTTATATCTAGGAGAGTCATAACAAATAAGACAGTTACATGCAATCTCTATTCTTTTTTTTACATAAAGCATGTCCATAAAAGCCGAAGTACATGTAAAACAAAAAGGACCAATCATAAGCATTGTGGAAAAAGAATGAGGGTTTCTAGCCTAAGTGGGACCTTTCTTTTATCCTACAATGAGAAATCTACAAACCAACATCCAACATTTCCTTCAATGTATGTTTTGAATTGGCCCATTGACTTAAAAGTCCAAATTGCACTAAGAGATTGTGCAATTGGTATGTGAGCTAAGATTGACATGATAATACATTATTCAATAATAAACTAGAAAATAAGAAATAATGCAACAATAATGAAAGGTTACATGGAAGGAACCCTTGTAATGTGGAATTGCATGGAAGGTATCTCAAAACACAAAATAGATATTGTTTAGAATTAGATGTAAGTTGATAATGAAATCACTAACTTAAGATGAAAGGCATTATAAAAACTTGGAAATGAGGAATTTAGAAAACTCCTTGAAGAGTTGGATCCAATCATGGTAGGAAATTGATCATGCACTTTTATACATGATTAACACCAGGTGCTCCACACCTAGATTCTCCTGGCACTTCACACCAGTGTTCTTTAAGTGCTTTGCACCAGTGTTGTCTCCGTACTTTAATAAAACAATCTGGATACTTTTTGTTCTAATGCAAACTTTCATGCAACTTGTACACCATCACCTCCATAATAGAGAGAGAGAGAGAGAGAGAGAGAGAGAGAGAGAGAGAGAGAGAGGGAGAGAGCTAATGTACCTAATGTAAGTTTATTATATTTTGTGTGTGTGTGTGTTCGAGTAGCAAGAGAGAGATTCTTCAAGCAAAGAGAGAAGGCACAATCACGGGTGCCACATGGCGCCTGTACGGAAGCTCTTCAAGGGGCAAGGCAAATTTGTGATAGGTGGTCCCCCCAACTGAAAAGCTTCTATTAATAGATATAATTACTATATATGCATGTGTGTGTGTGCACGCGCGCGCATGTGTCCACACGTGTGTGCATATGATAATATATTTTAGTACAATATAGATGCTGGTGTTCTTAATCATGCGAACAAGGGTGGAATTGTCGAGCTTTGTGGGGACTTCCATATCAACACAATTATATTGAGAGATTCTCTCTCTCTCTCTCTCTCTCTCTCTCTCTCTCTCTCTCTCTCTCTCTCTCTCTCTCTCAAATACACGAGTGCATCACGAGAAATTTGTGATCATGCAAGTAATGGTGGAATTGTTGAGCTTTGTGAGGGAACTTCCCACTCTTTTCAAGGGGCTTCCATGTCCCATCCCCCCCCCCCCCCCTCAACCTTTTAATATTAGTATAGATTATCATAAACACACATACACACAAATATGTTAATAATAAATATATTATATTGGATATTAGATACATATGTTTTTAATACAATACATTAATATAATACATATATATGTATATTTGTGTGTGTGTGTGTGTGTGTGTGTGTGTGTACACTTTAAAAATTACAGTAGTTACAAATATTCTATATTCATTATTTATATATAGATACACACACACACATGCATGCATGTACACACACACACACATACACACATACACACACACACACACACACACACACATACACACACACACACACACATATTCTATCATATATTATGTATATTTATGTATTACATTTTATATAAGTTATTTTATATGTTAGAAGGACACTTAGATGCCAGGGGGGATCTAGCTATAAAATCCCTACCTCCGAGTCCTACTCAAACGATCAGCGTGACTCCAAATAGATTCTCGAGGGGCCCTTAATACTAGTGCAAGGCAGAAACTTGGAGAAAATAAAGTGCATCCTTACGGATTGCAAATATTGTCCCTTTTGAACAAGATTTGTAACTCTGATAATTTGCTAATATTAAGTACTTCCAGGGAACCTGTTCGAATTTGTTTTCATGTCAATGCCATAAGATTATGTGAACGAACCCTGCCCTCTAAAAAGGCTAATTAAGGAATCTGTTTTTACATGTCACACTTAAAAGTGATAGGGCTAATTAGTCAAGTAAAGTATGCCAATTGAGGGAAGCAGGAGGGCAGAACTCCGGATGGGTCCGTCCTATCGCAGGGTGGTCCCAGAGAACTAGGAGGCTTCTCACAAGGTTTTACTAACGACCGACGCTTAGAAATCATTAGGCTAAAACCCCGACTCATGCCGTTTTAGGGGACCGGAATGGGACTATGCCCTATGGGCAGAGAGGAGGAGCGCCGCATCCCTCTCGTTTCCCATCCTCTTTGAACCAAGTATGGCATGGGTCTGCTTCGGCTTGGTTATCTCTGCGCAAAGTAGATGTCCAAAACCAATGCTAGGACGCTGTCAGGAAACCTTGACCACTAGGGACTCAAATTCAGGTTGATCCTAGTGGGTTCGGCCGTAAACATTCCGTTGCGAGGTGGACTCGAGAAACCCTAGGCGACAAACCCCATGACATTCCATGGGAGTACCAGGCGGCGTCGCTTAGACTCGTCTCTCGACGAACCGCTAAAAATGTGCATGGACAGCCGATAGGCGGGCACATTACAGTTGGTATCA
The DNA here is from genome assembly GCF_053477565.2 of Lygodium microphyllum. Classification (NCBI taxonomy): domain Eukaryota; kingdom Viridiplantae; phylum Streptophyta; class Polypodiopsida; order Schizaeales; family Lygodiaceae; genus Lygodium; species Lygodium microphyllum. The sequence continues at coordinate 140,189,505 of NC_141149.1, forward strand.
GAGCCTGGTATCAGAGCCGACCTACCACTAAAACAATTAGGGAGAAAAATCGGGAAGAGTGAGGTGATGTGCCCATTAGTAAATTTTTTTCTTTTATATTCACTTGTGGATTGCTGCCGCTTCCAAACTTACGAGGCATGGAATAGGTTCCTCGTATTTCAGATCATGTTCATGACAGCTATGAAATCTTCAAGCTATTGTAGACAATCCGACATGATGGGGATCTTGGATCGGCTCTAGAACCCCTCACCGCTGTATGTGGAAAGGCGTTGGATTTGGAGCGGGGGATACTGCTACATAGATGCCAACTGACTCGCCTATCTTCAAAACAATCTGAAGAGGTTAAAATGGCTAGAAGACTTGAAGATTATCAAGTTATTTATCTTTCATGAGGCTCGTGTAAACTCGACCCTACACATCGAACGCCGACAAGTAGATCAGAACAGTTACATCTACGATGAGGTGGTTAAAATTTTACCAGTGGACAGAATTAAAATAATGGGGCGACACAAACGTCATGGCTATCAGAAATAGGAATTTCTTGAACTTCCCATGACTTATCGCTTCCTAAGAATCCATTCCCCAAATCCATACCACTATTCTGTCCCTATAGCTGAATCCAATAGAGAATTATTAACCTGGCGTTAATGTAATTCCTAAAAAGAAAAAAATCGTCTCAGCCAAACCCTATCCATACCCGAATAATTGTACTTGAGGCTTATGTTTCCCTATGGTCAAATAAGAATTTTATGTTCATACAAATGGTTGCATGGTAGCAATGGATAATATGTGCGCATTGATTTAGGTTGTTTAGAGATGTGTAAATGAAAATCCTAACACGGAAAGTTTAAATTGGTAATTAGATACAACCCCAAGCCCAAACCCAGAATCATGTTTCCACACTAAGCCCAGTAGAGGTACAAGAGAAGTTTCTTCTGAAACAAATTAAACCACCAGAATTTGACGGGAAAGGGAAGACTATTGAACCTGATGCTGAAATATGGATTGAATCCATGGAGGACTATTTCAGTGCAGCCGGGATAGCACCTATGAACCAAGCCATGATTGCCAAGCTTAAGCTCACCGGCTAGGCTGTGGTGGAAGCAATGGTGCAAAGACCAAGCAGTCACACTGAAAGCACAATAACTTGGGAAAAACTAAAGGAATCAGTACATGGAAGGTATATGCCACCTGCGTATAGAACTCAGAAAATGAATGAGTTCTTTAAGTTGAGGCAGTTGGGTCTGTCTCTGGAAGCATACTACTTGAAATTTGTTTCCTTGCTAAAGTACGCCCCAACAATGAGCATCCCCCAACAGGTCTCAAAGTTTTGTGATGGACTGAATCCACCAATAAACACTCAGTTGGATTCAATGCATCCTTCGAACTTACAAGATGCATTGATAAGAGCAAGACCTATTTCCCAAGAAGTCCAGCCAAAGTCCAGACCTTGGGCCTATAGAGACCAAAATCCAAGGATGTCGAGAGCTCAAATTAAAAGGGCGCAAGGACAATGTCAAGGTCAATGGAAGAAGCTAAGAGCAAATGCAATCAATGACTTTGTCCCCACTCAAAGAAGTGAACAAAGCCTGCATTGTTTTCACTACAATGAACCCGGGCATTTCAAAAGGGAATGTCCCAAACTTGGCGGGGACCACTGTCAAGGGAAATTCGGAGGCCAAACCAGGGCTACCCATGGCCGCGGTCGTGTAGAATTGGGACGGTAAAAACTTCCAAATTTACCATTAAAGGATTAGATGAAGAAGAAGATCCGTGCATGGAAGCTGAGATTGAGAGGGCAACCATTCATGCCGCCCTCTATAAGAAGGGGCCAAGCTGCCAATTCTCAATGATTCAAACACCATCGGACTACCAAGGTAAGGAATTCAAAACCCTGATTGACTATGGGAGCACTCATTCTTTCATCTCACCGACGTGTGCAAGAAGGTTAGGGATAGCCACTATAGCTGCACCCACTTTGCTTGTCGAACCAGCAAATGGGCGAGAAATCACTTGCGCTAGACAAACTGCTAAGGTGGAATTCCTACTCGAAAACGAGCCCACAACTATTAGGTTCAGAGTAATGAATTCAGGCATCCATAAATGTCTACTCGGGATGGATTGGCTAATCCCTAATGATGCTCACATTCATTGTGGAAAGGGCCAAGTCTCCTTTCGGAATCCTAAGGGTGAGCTAGTTACAACACAAGGTGAAGCCGGTAAACGAAATATCTAGCTAGCTATAAGGAAATGCGAATAGTTCAAGGAATAAGGAAGGGGTTACCTGTCTACTTGATGAAGCTAAATAAACCCGATCAGGCAGAAGACACTAATGAAGAACCATCATGGCTAAAAGAATATGTGGATGTGCTCCCAGAGGAATTGACTGAATTACCACCGCCTAGGGAAGTGGATCATGAGATTAAACTACTCCCAGGAGCTGCTCCAATAGCGAAAAGGCCCTACAAGATGTCCATTCCTAAGGCCATTGAGTTAAAGGAACAACTCAAACAACTACTGGACCAAGGGTACATATGCTCTAGCAGTTCTCCTTGGGGAGCTCCAGTTTTGTTCCAAAAGAAGAAGGATGGTACACTTCATCTTTGCATTGATTATAGAGGCCTAAACCAAGTAACCATCAAAAATAAATAACCCATTCCAAGGATAGATGAGTTACTCGATCAACTGCATGGAGCAAAAATCTTCTCCAAGATTGATTTAAGGTCAAGGTATTATCAGATTCACGTCAAGGATGAGGGTATTCCAAAGACGGCATTCAATACCAGATATGGTCATTTTGAATTCACAGTAATGTCTTTTGGATTGACTAATGCCCCCGCCACCTTTAATAGGTTAATGCAATACATTTTTAGACCACACCTTGATGATTTTGTACCCGTCTTCTTTGATGGCACCTTGGTTTATTCCAAGAAGGAGGCAGATCATGAGTCCCAAGTTCGCATAGTCCTTGAGATTGTGAGGACTCACAAGCTCTATGCTAAGAAGAAAAAGTGTGCCTTCTTAAAAAGGCAGATTGAATATCTCAGATTTATTATGTCAGATGAAGGGATCTTTGTAGACCCTACCAAGGTTAAGGATGTCCAAGAGTGGTCTCCACCAACTACTATTAAAGAAGTGCATAGCTTTCTTGGATTAACAGGTTGGTACATGATCTTCATTAAGGACTATGCTTTAATCGTAGCACCCCTCACAAATTTGCTGAAAAAACAAGTTGCCATACTATGGACACCCTCTGAACAAGCAAGTTTTGATCAACTCAAGCATAGCTTGGTGACAGCACCAATTCTGAAGCTCCTTGACTTAAGCAAGGAATTTGAAGTTGTCATGGATGCTAGCACACTTGCACTGGGCTATGAACTAATGCAAGAAGGTCATCCCATAGCTTATTCCTCGCGGAAGCTAAAACCCCATGAGAGGAATTATGCCACCCATGACCTGGAACTGCTAGTAGTGATCCATGCCCTCAAAATTTGGCGACATTACTTGCTTGGTAGCAAGTTTTCTTTGATCACGGACCATAAGAGCCTTAAATGGATCTTCACCCAGACCGACCTCAACATGAGGCAATGTCATTGGATAGAAGTTCTACAGGAGTATGATTTTGAGATCAGGTATTGACCCAGCAAAGAGAATGTGGTTGCTGACGCTCTAAGTCGCAAGGCATTCCTCAACTCTCTTATCATGGAGGAAACCTCGATGGCTGAATCTTTGGCAACTATGGTGTCAATGCCTAGCAACCCTATTCTTGAACTAGCCAAGGAAGAAACTAGCCATGATCTGGAATATCTGGTGATGATAGAGGAAATTTTGGGGAAGGACCAAAACCCAAAACTTTAAGGTCAAATATCAAGAATTCTCCATCAATGAGGGACTTATCTATTTTAGGAAAAGATTATGCATACCCTCCAATAGAAAACTCAAATAGAGAATACTTTGGGAAGCACATGACTCCCCCTTTTCAGGCCATCCCGGATATGTCAAAACCCTCAATACGGTCAAAAAAAGCTACCATTGGGGAAGGCTTAAGGGAGACGTGCTTAAATATATCACGGAATGTTTGTCTTGCCAGTGCATCAAGGCAGAACATGTCAAGATGCCTGGGAAGCTTCAACCTCTCGACATCCCCCAAATGAAGTGGGAATTTATCAACATGGATTTTGTTGTTGGGTTACCCTCAGTGCAAGGGGGCTACAACTCAATTATGGTTATAGTAGATATGCTCACCAAGGTTGCACACCTCATTCCAGTCAAGACAAATTTTAAAGCTTCAGATATTGCCAGACTGTTCATCAAGGAGATATTCAGGCTCCATGGGTTGCCTAGAAGGATCATTAGTGACCCCGACTTCCTCTTCACGTCTCACTTCTGGAGAGGGATATTTGGGGCTATTAGGACTCAACTATGTTTTAGCACAGCCTATCATCCTCAAACTGATAGCCAAACAGAGAGGGTCAATCAACTCATTGAAGATATCCTTAGAGCTTATTGTTGTCGCGAACCCGCGAAATGGATTCAATATCTACCATTAGTAGAGTTCGCCTATAATGCTTCCTACCAACAAAGCATCCAAATGACACCTTTTCAAGCATTATATGGGCATGATTGTTGTTCCCCATTGAACTTTTCAAATCCTACTTTAAGAGTAGAAGATTCTAAGGAAATGCTCGAGGAGATGGATGAGCAGGTTAAGACTATCAGACAATACATTAGAGCTGCCAAGGATAGGCAGAAAGCATATGCAGATCTAAATAGACGAGAGCGACTCTTCAATGAGGGACACGTGGTTTTTATTCGTGTACGGCCCAAGAAGAGTTCCCTGTCATTGGGGGAATTTAAGAAATTGAGTCCAAGGTATTGTGGACCCTATAGGATCCTCAAATTCCTAAGGCCCAATGCCTACAAACTCCAACTCCCTGAGAACGTAAAGATTCACAATGTATTTCATGTTAGCCTACAAAAAAAATATGTACCAAATCCTAGCCATATACTCGATGATCAACAAGTTGTAATGCCAAGCCAAGGAGTCCTTGAGCTCTGGCCATCTAGAATCCTGGACATTCGAGAAAAGAGATTGAGGAGTAGAATCCTCAAGGAGTACCTCATCAAGTGGAAGGACTTTCCAGAAGAAGATGCCACATGGATTGACGAGAGTACTCTCAACCAACAATACCCCCAATTCCTTTTGAGATTAGGACATCTCGATCCCCTTAAGGGGGGAAGAATGTTACAGTCCTGCCATAGGACTCCCCTCCCCCTAATAAAATGAAATTTTTTTAATTAAAAAAAGAGAATAAATCCCCCCCACGCCGCCAACTAGGGGGGAGGCTGTCATGACAAGGCAAGAGGGGATGCCACGTGCCGTAGAAAGGCTAGGGGGACTATCAAGGCATCCACGCGAGAGATTGCCACGGCCATGAAGGTGGCAGGGGGGCTGATGCCACATCATGGGAGGTGGAAGGGGGGGCCGCTACCGCGTGCCTTGAAGGTGGCAGGGGGCTGCCATTACTAATTTCTCCCCCCCCCCCCCCCCCCCCCCCCCAATCACCTATATAAACCCCCATCCTTAAGGGGATGAGAGGGGCTAGGAAAGCCATGACCTGCTGTTGATCGAGTGAGAAGAAGGAGAGAAGAGAGAGAGACTATAGAAGAAGAGGGAGAGAGAGTAGGGAAGAAGAGAAGAATAAGAAGAAGAGGGAAAGAGAGGAGAAGAAGAAGAGAGAGAAGAAGAAGAGTAGGAAGAGAGAGAGAGAGAAAAGAGAGGAAAGTGAGAGTAAGAGAAGAAAGAGAGAGAGAGAGAGAGAGAGAGAGAGAGAAAAGAGAGGAAAGGGAGACTAAGAGAAGAGAGAAAGAGAGAGAGAGAGAAGGACATTGTTTTTTTTTCCCTCGTTAAAGAACTCAGAGCTCGTCGTCTCTCTTTCTTTCCCCCTCTTGGAGAAGATCCTCGTAGAGACTAGCCCCTTCCACGAGGAGCCGTCTTTCTCGCAATCTGGGTGCGTAGCCACGAAGCAAGAGCCAAATCATACGATGCCTCTCAAACGAAGGTCCAACTGAACACGAATCCCACCTCAATCAATGGGGCCGCGGGGCAAGAAACCCCATCACTTGGTAATCAAGTGTGTTCCATACACCCTACCCTAATGGGGAGTCTTAAGGACATAGGCCGACTTCCTTGGGAAGGGAAATCTATTCGGTGAAAGTCTATCACAACTAACCACCATTTAGTTTATATCATTTTTTTTCATATTGGAAATTGTGCTACTTGCAATCTGGTATGTTTTTGAATGAGTAAATTGCACAAGAGATTTTGCATTCATGCACCCAAAAAGAAGAAGCTAGGACCTTATTGATTATGCTCTAATACTTTAGATTATGCACTAACACTAGTATGCTTAAAAATGGGTTGTTAAGACACTCATGCATATTTGTCGATTGAACAGAAATCGTACATTTTATTTGCATCACAAAACTTGTGAAATTGGAAAGGTAGAAGTGACGGTTTGAATCAAGTACATGAAATTCCGGAATTGCTACGATGACGTTTAAGTATACCTAAGCCATTGCAAGGCTAAAACAAGTATTAGGCCCCTATAAACCTTCAGAGGGGACTCTTCGCTTTTTCCTTAGGACTCATAACTTCACGTCCTCCACCCAAAAGAAATATATATTTTTATATATATACAAGTCTCTATTTGTGTTTTGCATAAGCGTGTCGAAATGAATTCCCAGAAGCAAAGGCCTGCTTTGCAGCATTGTATTGTCTAGGAAAGATACGCCTCCAAATTGCGTGGCATCATGATCAGTTTTAGTTGCACTGCTAGGGATTCATCTTGAAGATAACTATCACCTACACTTATGAAATACAAATATTTGTTCAAGAGCCGTTCAATAAAAATGAACCCTATACACGCAAGGATAGGGCTCAACTCAACTTATTTAGGGTTTCGAATAAACTAAGCCAATCTATGGTTACTTCATAGGGGGGCGGAACGAAGAAATTCCCTACCTTTCAGAGGATATTGGAAATTACCGCTAAGGCAAGAAGGAAAAACGCTAAGGTCGAGAGAGGGACCCCACCTTAGCATATGTCTCAAGCACTCACCTGCACCTTTGTTTGTGCTTGTAAATTTAGGAACAGTGCTTCTAAATTATTTTTAAAAAACAAAATAAAAAAAGAGATTGTGTAACCCCAAACTCATAAATGAGTATAGTGAATCAGGTTGAACTTTTGGAGGGCACGCCAAACCACCCCCAGCTAGCCGCCAACCCTAGCCAAGGGGGTTCTAAATAGCTATGATGGGAACATGGACCAAACCCGCCATGAGAGGCCTCTCCGTGGATTGGTTTGAACATAGGAGGACGCTTTGATGTCAGGGGGGCTCTCGCTGTAAATTCCATGCCTCCAGGTCCTACTCAAACGATCAGCTTCACTCGAGATAGATTCTCGAGGGGCCCGAGTTTCACTTGATGTAGGCTTTGCAACTTTGCCTACTGGACAGAATGAGAGCGAAAATATTTGTTCATTGTGAGATGGGATTTCGTGAGTGGAGGACAGCTTACATGTGGCTATCGAAGATGTCTTCATGTTGAATACTTGGGGGTGCAAATACATGTCCCCCCCCCCAACACACACACCTTCTCCTAATTATAGTAATAGATTTATCCATGTATGTGTCTCATATCTATGAATGATTTTGCATGAAATTTGGGAAGATTTTGATGTACCTTAACCTTGATAAGCAAGGCCCAAGGCCACAAAAAACAAGTCTCAATACTCTCTCGATTTGAAGAGAGACAATACGTATCAATTTTTTAATGGAAGTGAGTTTCTAAGATAGGGTAGCCCAAAAGCTCATTGTTTTGTGTGCAAACTATTAATAACACAAGTAGTGGGAGAACTTTGAATAGCATGTAATATTCCATACATATGACTAGGTGACAATGGCATTTGATGTCTAGATCTAAAATAAAAGCAAAAACAAATGTTGATTGTGTTGTTCTATCAAGTCAACAAATCCAATGTTGTGAATATGTGGTTTTGTAGTTTTTAATAGCTTCTAACAATTGCACTTATGAGTTAGGGGATTGGTGGCTCAATGGAAATATGAAAGTTTGAAATATTAAGCATGTGGCTTAGTTGGTAGAAAGGTTATTAGCACATCATGAAATATTGAGTATATGGCTTAGTTGATGGGAAGGCTATTACCACATCATGAAATTTTTTAGTGATAGCAATAAGAAAACCAATCTCTTATTTAGCATGGCTATGTGAAAATTAATATCATTAAAAAGTTAACTTAATCACATGAGCCAAGGAAGGCAAAATAGTAAGGGAAAACGCATTAAGAAAACTAGGTTGATAGATGCAGCTAGGTAAAAGAGTGCGAAGTTCCATATGCAATTCTTGCATGTTTGTTATGTAGCACTTTTACTGATGGTATTTAGGCATGTGACATGTTTTAAATTGAAGTACGTTTGTATATAAGTTTTAGCATTATTTAAATACATGGATCTCGAATGGAGAATATGTATACATATATAGCTTGAGTCAATGATTGTAATTTTGAACATTGACTTTTTTTTGCTATATTAAATGAGGTTTCTTCTCTTCAAAAAATAATACTTTTTATATCTTGTTGGGTGTCCGTATAGATTGTTGTACCCTGTCACAGTTGCATTTTTCTTATACGGATGGTAGCCTACTTAAAATTCCTAGCCTTGTCTATGCTATTAACTATTGCTTGTATGTTAACCTCAAAGTTATCCTTGAACTGTTGGAATGTCTCTATGTCTTTCTTCATTTTCTTGACAAGATTTCTTCGGTTTTGTTGGATTCTTTTCTCAATTTTGTTCGTCTGTCCTACATACTCCTTGTCATTTTTCTTACATCTTATGTTGTATGTAGATGAAGTACTTGCTTTTGTGTCTCTGTGTTGGCGCTTCTAGACTAGCTCATGGTGGGTTTTGGTTTGCAGACGATACTAGATGATATGGAAGTACTTGAGTTGGTGGCAAGACTTGCAATGGTTGAGGCTGCAAGCTTGGCATTGGCAAAAGTTTGGTTTCTTCTTGGTTTTATTTTCTCTGCATTTCTATGAGAAAAGTTGATGTTTTAATTTTTTTAATGTTGAGAAGTCATATTTGAGAACTTGCCTATTACGTAGATTATGTTGCTTAATGGATCAAGATTAGAACCATGTTTTTGGGTGTGGATCTCTCTACTCAATAGGTATGTGACCTTGTCGATCACTATTGTAGGCTTGTCATGACTGTGATTGTAGTGGTTATTTTTCATGTAATCTTTTAGTGTGACCTTGCCTTCTTTTTTCATGACTTCTACCAACTAGTTGAGCAAGATGTTAAATCAATAGTGTAGCATCTCAATTGGGTATGTTTCAATGCCATTTGTTCTTGTATCTAGAAGCACTTGGGCCATGCTTGTTCATAGTGGATTGTCAACCAAGTCTTTATACTCAAGTTTGAGTATGTCAAGTATGTCTGTGAGGATTCCTACATGTTAAGTGCATATGAGTTAACATTTTTGTTTCAAGTAAAAATGAAGGTTGCGATCTTTGTAGGAGGTTGTGTACCAATTGCGAGCTTGTCATTTGATGCAAGCTGACATCCATTATCGAGAATTTGAGTGGATGTGGCCATCAGTCTTTGGAGGTCATTGTACGAGGCCGTTGATGTATATTGATGGCTCTTGCCTATAGCAACAGTTACCATTCTCATCTAATTTGTCGTTACATACATGCGATTTTGTGTATTTGCAAGATGTTTCTCAATATGCCACTAGGTGTTCCTCTGGTTTTGAATGTATAGCTGGAACATCTGCATGCATAGGTCAATGTAATTAGGTAAAGTAATATATTTGTATTTTTTATATACTAGGTATCATTTGGATTATGTGTACCTCATTTCAAAGTCATATTTGCCTTAACGGGTGTTGTCTATCTATAAAGGAAAAAAAATGAGAAAAGAACATAATTATGTTAATAAATCTATTAGTTGGAGAAGAAAGTAGGAAAATACATTATGTATTAATAAACAACATTTGAAAGAAGGTTTAAAAGATTGATTTATTAGTTGCTACAAGAAGCACATGAGATTGTTGTATGATAGAATGTGTTGTGTTTGATCTTTGTTTGTTCTTTATTAAGCTATGTTGTCTCTCTACTTGAGTCATGGTGTCAAGAAAGGTGTCAAAGTGAAGGCAAATGGATCTGGAAGGCCAACAATACGCAAATTTCTTCTTTCGGTTATGCGGGAGAGCATTACATAGACTAGTTCGGGCGCAAACATGCTTCTAATGTTTAGAAGTGCTTTTTGGTTGACTATGGCTCCTTGTGATTTGTGAACAGTGATCACATATGCGAGTGTCAAAGAGAACATGGATTTATGGTACCAGTTGCTATTCAGTACCTTACATTGGTGGTTGTTACACCACAAGGTGAGCTATTGGTTTGTTGGCTGACTTCTGACCTAGATTCTCGCACCAACTTGTATCTCGTCTATTTCATGAAAGTTCTTATCAAGTAGCCAGGTCTGCAATGCTAGCTCGTTGTTTGCATTCGTCTGAACTTTGACAGTCTAGATCTATTTGACTCTGTTGTACTTGTATAGAATCTGCTTGTTGTAGTTGCAAATATCTTCCTCATGTCTGCATGTGATTATTGTTTTTTGATCCATGAACTCTAAGACGTCTTTCATCGATCATGCACTGATGTAAGCATTCATGTATCTCTCACTTTGTTGGATAACAATGACTAATCACTTGTAGAAACTGTAGGAAGGGTAGGTGTGTATGTGTTGAACTGAGGTTTGGAAAGTGTGTTGCTTTCCATGTCCCCACATGATGACGATGTGATGTGACATTGTTTACAGAACTCGGTTTGATAATTGTTGCATGTGGTAACTGTGTAAGATCACCAAATAGTAACACGATCTTTTTATTGAATAAATTGAGTAGTGAGCCTTGGCAGATGCTCACTATATGATGCACTATTATATTAAATGCTATCATTGTTAACATGGACATCTTGTTGATGACCATTGCGTCAACTTCTCTTATTTCCTGTAGTGTTTGTCTATCTCTTGCAACTGTACTGGATATTCCTGTGTCTATACTGATATCTTGAATCGATAGTGGACCGTGGTGGATAGGCTGCATAGTCTAGTTGTAGTTGCTCTTGTGCTTGCTATGGAAAATATGCTCTTATTTTCTTGGCAATGAGGTTGCAACTATAGTAACGTATGAGAAAGCTCTTTCCACTACCTAGTGTATTGTTGACGATGTGTAGTTTGTTTATCGCATCAATGAGGTGGTTGTATACAACTTATTGTTCTATTGTTAGAGTATTGTCAGGTATTGTTCAAAACTCTTTCATAAGCTCTAACATCTTTATCCTTATTGATACAACACTACTTTCACAGTCAAAAGCTACTAGAGGTATTGTGAATATCACTGTTTTATCTTTGATAAAGGGATCTTTTGAATGATCATGTTTATCAATTGGTGGGTTCGGTCCGAGGTGAGCAAGTTTGTTTGCATATAGTCCGTGATGAACATTTTGAGTTCTTCCTCATTGTGCGCAAGACCATGGAGAGCACTCGATGTAGTATGATTTTGTCAAGTTCTCAATGCTTATTAGTTTGCTCTTTGACCTAAAGCTTGTTTTTTGTAGTAATGTGTTAAAGAAGAAACCTTTAGTTTGGTGGCCTGGGTGAAAATCGATGAATCATACTAGTCTTGTATCTTGCTCCAGAGTATTTCCATAAGCAGCACAGAGAGTGGATTCGTTATCAGATGCAATGGTGGGTTTGATGATGCTATACTTTTTGTGGTAGTGATAGAATCTTACATGCTCTAAGCTTGATGGCCAAGCATAGTAAAGGTCTATAGGGTGCATGATGATATTCCTTGATGTTAAATCACTCTTATATGTGATTTTGAACATGTAATTTTCCATCCAAACCCCCGACAATCTCGATGGTGGTATGTTGTGCCGTTAGCTCCTTGGAGTACAAGAGTCTATGATGAGAGCAATGTTTTCAACATACATGAGGAGAGTATGCAGGTGAAGGGGTCAATATTGTGAAGGGTGGAGGTCGAAGAGGGCTTGGAGCATGTAGAAGAGGCAGATTCGGGTAACAATGATGAAAAGACAGGAGGCCAGGAATTCTTTGAGAACAAAGTGGACTCCTCCTTCTATGGTGACCTATCTATAGACCCTCAGTGTATGTGGAGTTGTGCTAGGAGATTGATATGGGACCATAAGCTAGGTCATACTTATTGTATCCACCTACTCAATTCATTGATGAATTGCTTTTAAGGGTACTTTAGAACATGCATTTTAAGGAGCATCATTTTTTTCAAAGTTATATTACCATGCTTTACTTAAATCTTTATATTGATTGTATTAACATCATTTTTGTCTATGCAAGTTACTTTTGATGATATGTCTTCATCTTCTGCCTCTTCTTCTTCTTCTATGGCTTCATGCTCTTGAATTATATCCAAGTCTTCTAACTCATATGTTGAACTTTCTCTTCGTTTTAAGAGCTTCATTCTTTTTCCAGCTACGGGTATCTTCATGCTTGTCCCATCCAATTCAACCAATGAATATGTGGCATTGTCATGAACGACCTTTACTACATATGAACCAAACTAACACTTTACTATCTTCGTAGAAGCATTGTATTGATTATCTAGGCTACTGTCATAGACAAGCACCCACTCATTTTCTTGGATAGCTCTTGGTGGCCAAAGTCGATGTTGCCTACCAAACTTCTTTTGTTTTTTAGTCTTGCTATTTTTAACTTCTTAATAGCTGCTTGAACATCTTCAAGCCTTCTTTCTGGCTGCCATATGTGCAAAGTCGGCAACTCTTCTCTATTGATGCCTTCCTCCCAAGGTAGAAGAATCCATGTGAAAATAGATTCTTCAATTGGCATAATTTGTTGTTGTCCATGCATAAGTTCAACTTGCATATAGCCAGTCACTGTACTGTGAGTAGTTCGATCAGCCCATAATGCAAAAGGTAGCATTTTCGGCCATTCTTTGATCTTTCCTCTACAAGACTTTACTAGAGCTTTGAGAATAGATTGATGACCTCTCTCACTCTGTCCATTGCCTTCAGGATTGTAGGCTGATGTCAAAGCCAACTTAATACCCAATTGAGCAAAGAAGTTGTGTGCCTCATCGCCATCCAATTCTCCTCTATTTGTGGCTACCTTGCCAACATAGCCATATTTGCAAAATACTTCTTCAAGCAAAAAGTGAAAAATAGCTTGAGTGGTCTTGGTTGTTAAACCTTTATCTTCAACTTGATTGGTTAGATCTTCTCTTGCAAGCACTAAATACCGCATATTCCATATCCCTCTAGGCATGGTTACAAGATCAATAACCTATATGTAATGTATAGACAAGGGATAAGCCAGTTACCATCTCGATGCTTGACCATAGAATACATCTAACACACATAACAGGTTTCAAGAAAATGCTCTATATCTCAATACATGTTCTGCCACCAGTATTTTTCTTTGACTTTAATAAAGGTTCCCCATATACCTCTATGGCCAACCTATAAGATTTCATGAAATTCCTTCATTACCTATAGTTGTAACCTTTTATTACCTAAAACTCGAACAGGCGCTCCTTTCTTCTTCTTTGCGTGCTTCCATAGATGCCCATTTTTAAGAAAGAAGCCATAAGCTTTCCTCTTAATATGCTTGAACTCTTCATCAGTCCAAGTCTCTTTCTTCTTCATTGTGCTCAAATATTGGCCAATCTTCATCCAATCTTCTTCATAATCTTCTTCAAGGAAATGAACTAGAGCTTGAGCAATGTAATGAGCATCCTGGCTTCTAGTTGACCACCCTTTTTCCATAGATAAATCTTTGATCTTTGTTGTTGTATACTGATTTACAACAGTATATTTTCTTGTCCTTACTGTACTTAATGATATACCATTAAAAAGATTAGCTTTACCTGCAAGATTCAGCTTTGGGTTTGTATATGTAGCAACTGAAAAGGTACTTTCAGTAGCCATGGAATAAAATTCAGCAAGTGTAGATTCTTCAGCTTCATCTTCTTCCATCAGCTCTTCTTCATTGTCATATATTGCACATGATAGCATGTCAGCAATATGCTTTAATTTGGGATTGAGAGATTTAATATATGCAATCCATCTTAGCATAGCAATGTCGAGTGTAAAGCAATTGGCAATCATGCCCAAGAGAGGAAGACAATCACTTTCTACCACTACAGAAGCACCTATAAAGTATTCACGATCACACTTTAATGTTGTTACAACTCCCCACAATTCCCTTTTTACTTATGCTGCATACCTTCTTTTACGTTCATTGAGAACCTTTGCTCCAAAACGAATTGCATACCTGTTATCTTCAAGGTCTTCTTGGCCAACGGCCCATCCTATCCCAATGGGACTTGTATCCACAGTAAGGATGATGGATTGACCATTTGAATAATCAGCCCTTTTGAGAGTGGGGGCTGAAATTAAAAACTTCTTTAGTTTACGTATAGTGAGAGTATGCTCTTTTTCCTAAGAGAATCTTTGGCCTTTTCTTAATAATTGATAGAGATTTTCGGCTATATGAGCAAAATGTGGTATCCATATGATATAGAATACACATGCACCAAGAAATCTTCTCGCCTTTGAAATATTTGTGCATTTTTCTTGCATTCTGCTGATGGCATCTATCTTGATTGGTGAAGGTTTACGTCCATATGGGACACACAGATGTCCGACCACTAGGACTTCTTCTACTCCAAAAATCAACTTAGCTCCAGAAAGGGTAAGATCTACCTCTTCTAGCCTTTTCAAAATCCTGTCACAATCATGAATATGGTTAACTACAAATGCCCTGCAGCCATCTTCATCAAGCTCCTCATTCTTTTCATTGACTTCACATCCCTTGATAGGTACATCATCAAGAAATGGAAGAGTAAGTTGTGGAATAAAGTCCCTTAAGACTTTGTGCATGGCATTCATCATATGGGCTATGAATTTTGTTGCTCCTTGTGGTAGAGTGCACATGCAGACCAATCCAAAAGGTGTCTTCATTATGGTAATGTCTCGGCTTTTTAATGAAAGCTAAAATTGGTCATATCCTAAATATAGGTTGCCCATAGAATAAATCGCTCTACCTGCAAAAGCTTTAGCAAACTCGTCAACAATTGGACCCAAACTTGAATGCATCGTAAGGATCCATTTTGCTTGGGCATGGTAAACTATCAATTTGAGTAAGGTGCTGAAGAAGGTTCTAAAATCTTCATTCTGATCTTCTCATTTAGAAGTTCCAATAATTTGGGCAAATGCGCCCTTGGAACGGGAATGGGCTTGAGGTTCCAAGGCACATGTGGGACCGTAAAATGACCATAGAAGCCACAATATTTGGATCCACACAGCCTATTTCACTTGGCTGAAATGCAAAAGCTTTTCCATGTTTCATTAGCATTTACATAAAATAGTATTTTTCAGCCAGCAAAAGGAAAGAATTTTCACCTATTTTGAGCTCTTTTATACTTTCAGATGTGAACTTGTGACCAATGTTGGAACGATCACAAAAACTTCATTGATTTGCTGACCTATCAAGCAGCCCTTCACTTTCAAGAGGCAGTGGGATTGCCACAGGCTTGACTTTCTTATCCACCGTCTTATATTTTGTCTCCACTTGTGCTTTAGCCTTGTTGAGTAAACCAATGTCTTCTTGCTTAACAAATTTTTGAATTGTTTGATAAAAATCCAATGTACATACTTTTGTGGACTGATTTTTAGTCTGATTTTCTGTATGAGCAGCTACATATATTTCAATCAATGTGTCAATAGTAATCAATCCCAAAAAAAATACCCAAAATATCTTCATTTTCAACCATCATGTCATAAGTTTTCAGGACATTTTTACATGATATAAATATTTTCTTTCAACTTTAATCATCACTGGAAGAGACATATAACAGCCCATACTATTGGCTATACATACATACAAATTTGCTAGATATAGTTTCTGTAGCATAAGGAGGTTCAATCTTTTTACATGACACACTGCCATAGCCTCCTTTTACAGCAGTGCAACCCGAAAACCCTTGAATTCTCGGGCATTAGGAGGCACAGGATAATCACACAGCCAATCTCTGTTTCGATGATGGTTAACACACACAATAAGAAATTGGATAGCTCATTCATTATCCTTTCTTCGGATTTGAGCATAGGAAGAACCATCATCAAGAGCTTTTGTTTCCAAAAGCAGGTTTCAGAAATGTAAGGTTGCCCAAGAATAATAGGGTAACTACAAGAGTCTTGAACAAAAAAGTGAAAATTGTTTTTTATGTCTCCAATAGTTACCTGCACATTAGGACATGCAACATATAACTCTCTAGAAGAGTTGTTTGCAGCTCTCATTCGCCAACCTGGATCAACATCTATGGGCCTTCTGCCGCTTTCATGGAGACTCCTTGCCATGACGTTTATCTCGAAACCATGGTCTAAGAGTGCAATACATGGTGTTTTTTTTTCTCCAATTTTGATGATCGTCTCCGCTGTTGCTCTTGCCCAATGTGTACAGGAGTAGTGACTACTTGGAATGAATCGGGCTTCTTTCTCATCATGCATGTGCTATAGACGACCTTCTATTTGAGAGGTGGGCCGCCCAACTAGTTTGGACCAGCCAACCATTACATTTTCAGCCTTCGCTTCTTTAATTTTTGCATCCATGCTTTCTTTATCTTTAGCTTCAATTGCTGCAATTAACTCTTTAACTGCTTCAAGCTAAATTCCTTGTGCAGTCGACTTCTCTTCATCCTGTACAAAGACTCAAAGAGCTTGCAAAAAAGCATGCACTGTTTCTTCAGCATCGTCACCAACATATTGTCTTTTTCTTTTGATTACATTAATAACTACATCATGAAATTCATGTTTGGCAATTCCCAGAATTTCACCTAAGGTGAACTCAATTTTACTTCCTAGAATTCATTCTTCTAGAACACGTTTGAGTTCAGTTGTAGATTCTATGTCAAACTGCAATTTGTAGCTTGGTTACTTGCCTTTCTTCTTTCCTTCCGTCTTCTTTGTTTATGGCACATCTTCCATCTCTTGATCTGGAGTTATATTTTCAGCAAGCTTTGGTTGTTCAGGCATTCTTCTAGTTATCCATTTTCGAGGGCCAGAAGAGGAAGGCCATGGTTCATCTTCTCTTCTTCTCTTTTCTTCAATCAAGTTTTCTTTATGATTGACATCAACCCAATGTGCAAAGGTAGAAAAAGAATCTACCAATTCTTTCCAACCACTTATTCCTCAAATACACTGACTGGTGTTAGTCAAATCATATTTGGCTACTTTGCCACGTTCCATTTAATCTAATGCTTGCATCCATACTTTAGATTGCACATTAGCTTTACATACTTTCAAATTTGATTTAGTTGTCTCAATTTGCAGCCCATAGGTAGCTGCATCAATTGCTGCGTAGGCATTCTTTACAGCTAAATCTTCTAATCTTTTCTTCATTCCACCATTGCCAAATTTTAGCTCTAGTGGAAGACCAGTTTCAGCTGTATTAATTTTTCCATCTTTCCAAAAGATGAGCTTTTGTGCTTTAGCCTCACGAAAGGCAGAACACTCCCTCTTGTCATGTTATTGGCTGTCACACCAAATACAATGCCTCTTATAGTCTTCTCTCATGGGTCTTTGAGTTGATGATCATCCTCATTCTTCAACTTTGACATCCAGCTTCTCCACCTTGGAACTAATTTCTATAAGATTCAGAGGAAGGTCATGCATGCTTTTAATGAGTTCATCCATGACATCATTTTTAGAAGGAACAGAAGAAGTAAAAGTTGGTTGATTAGTCAAAGGAATAGGGGATTTTGAAGTTGGAACAATCTCCATCAATGGAGTTGTTGAAGTTAAAGTAGAGCCCAATAGTAGTCTCATCCGCTCTCTTCGAGCAATCATGTTAATTGCATCAGTAACATCTATCCATGCAGTCTTGACTCCTGATTCGGAGGTAGCATCTTCTAGGTGATCAGCAAGCTTCTCTTGCAGAATGGGATCTGCAGCCTTAAGGAATAATTCAATTTTCTGACCTTCCATACTTTGTTGGTCTTCAGCATCAAGTTGTCCAAATTTACTTTCAAACTCATGGTATAAAGCTATTGCAACTCAACCTTTGTTGGATTTCTCAACCCAATTAATGAAACTTTTCTTCGTCATTAGGCTAGAGTCTTCTAAGAATAATTCTTCACGTAGGGCTTTTTTAAATGCAGCCCAATCTGTATATTGCTAAAAAAGACCTTGGATTCTTTCTTGAAGACCATGCTTGGCTAGTCTGGCAAAATAGCGACTCCATGCATGTTGTGGTACACCAAAGAAGAGCATTTTCTCAACATACAAGCGAATGAAAACATAGACATGTTGACCATTAAATTGTTTTAATTTCCTCCCAACTTTCTCCAGGGCCTTGATAGCTGTGGAATCAATCTTCTCTTCGTCTTGCCTTTGTTGTTGTTGTTGTAACATTTCGATTTTTTGTTGCTGAGTCTAGTGCAGTATGCGCACCAATTGTTGTACAGTATCTCCTGAAAGAATCCCCCATCTTGGAGTTCTCTTACACTGACCTTCACGTCGGGTTCACCAATGTCGTAGCGCGTAGGGTTGAAGGTCACAATAGGGGTTTGGCAAGAAAACTAGATAAGATAGATAGAGATGTGTCTTCAAGAGATAAGTAGATTATAGTGAATGTTTAAAGGTTCAAGAGGTACTTCATGGTCAATCACATGGGTTTGAGAGAGAAGAATGTATGGGGGTTTAAGAGCTAAGACTCCGGAGATGGTAGAGATAAGAGAAGGGTTGAAGGTTTCAAGCCAAGTTCTTGAAGATGTTAATAGAGCTTCCAACTCCATGCTCTTAGCAAAGATTACAAGAGTATTATCTCATAAGTTCTAACTCAAATCAAGCTTTTTTTCTTGACTGTAAGAGCAATCACAAATCATAAAATCAAGTACAATATGCTGTCATGTATCATAAATAACTATGCATCCCATCATTCACACATGATGCCAAAGCATGAATCAACTTTGCATGATTACATTCAATGTAGACTGTTAGGGACAAAAGCTTATGAGTCAATTACAAGGCTTATAGGGCAAAGAGACTTGCTTCAAGAGAGCTTCAAATTGAGTTCCTAATAAGGATAAGTTACCACATCCAAGAGATAAAAGAAAAAACTCCTCTTACTTCAACTCAAAGCATCTATGAATGATCTACAAACATTGCCCTGCCATAGGGACACATAGTACTTGCATATTTTGACAAGACGTCTTCTGTAGAGTAAGAAATGAATTAAAAGAATACTATTGTAGCTAATTCTCTGCATATGGGTAAAGATATCAGTCCCAAATCAGCTCAAATATCTTCCAGAATTCACCCCTGATGATAGCATAAACTTCCCCTAACACGATGTCAATGGGTTTGGTGTCGAAAGTCTACCACGAGGGTAAGAGATAGCAGGGTGAAGGGAGATTTAGGGAAAGGAGTAGACGGAAAAAAAAGGGTTCAAAGAAATATAAAACGTAGAAGAATACTCACAGAAAGAAACAGAAAATGTAAAAGAAGACTAACAAAGATGAAGCATGTCAGTTTATTTCTGCATTATGAGAAGATAAAACTCTTGTAGACAAAAACGTGTATAAAATAATACCTTCCTCTATGTTGCTTTGTTGCGAGCAACGGATGTGTGGTTTGCGCGTAGCGAATGGAAGAAGCTCCATCTTTCTCTCTTTTACTCATAGAATTGCATACGACTCATAAGAAATTAAAAATAGACTAAAAGAGAGGGTAAAGTAAGATGAAGCAACACAAGATTGGGTATAATCTCCCCCTGACATGAAGTGGGCAACTCCCTTCATGCCGTATTTATAATAATATTATGAAATCTTCTTTGCCCAAGATTTAAGCCCTTTACAATCACTCTTTGCATAAAGAGTTTGAGTGTACTGGAAAAGAGATAGAGTAATCTGAATTAATGGATGCTAGCAGTTGTGCATCCCACAACTCTCTAGAACCATTAATATTTTATTGGACATATCTTCTAAAAATCTATTTTGCTAATAAATATTTATATGGAGGCTATACGCACACTTTATAAGAAATAGCGGTGCGTCTAATACAATAATCCAATAATTGCCAAATAAATTCTTGAGGAAATAATCTTTAAAATGCTTGCGCGTGGTGCGCCTTTCCAATTCACCTTGCTCTACCCATCAGCTGCCAAAAATTCAAAAAATCATGTTAGAATAATAACCAATTGAATAATTGCAGCTAGCCACATAAATCAATTAATTTAAAATTCCATACAATAATTAATTCACGAAGACGTTAATACTCGTGTTGTGGATAAAATGGTATCACCTACATTTACACTTGCATCGATGCCCGGAAAGGATAGGCGTCCCCATCAACCTTCCGCCTAAGACAATTCTTAGGAACGTGCCCCGCAATGACAGAGAACCATTTAAGGCACTTATCCCGCCAACGTACACACAAAGGAGAACCATTTAAGGCGCTCATCCCTTTGCGTAGGTGCCATCTGGCAACATACAATTATAACAAACTATATTTTTGAAAATGACATTGGAAACACTTGGGTTAACATTTTTAGGTTCACCAGATTTAAGCAAATTTGAAGGTAGATTGGAAGGTTTAGAATTGGAAACTGATTGACCATGATTATTAAGAACATTTCGCATCCATGGCCGTCGATTAAAACGATTCTTTCCATATTGAGAATTGAAGTTACGGAAAGAATTAAAACGAAAGTTGTTACCCATGTTGTTACCGTTTGATGCCAAAAATTACCTTCGGTCTTTAGACTGCTTCTTTTCAGCATCGTGAGCTAAGGATATGGCTTCGTCCAGATTGTTGAGCTTGAACATGTTGACTTCGGCTTGGATGGATGGAATTAAGCCAGACATATGCTTTCTCTTGAAGATAGACTCGGCCACTGGCTCCACCATTTGGAGCTACAAGAGAGTGCTCCAAAATCTTTCTGTGTATTGAGGGATAGACTCACGTTCCCGTTGCATGAATAGATCCCATTGTTGTTGCATGCGGAGCTCAAATTGTGCAGGGAGAAAATTTGCAAGAATCTTCTTGCGAAAGTCATTCCATGTGAGAGGACGATCAATGCTTTTACACATGACATCCCACCATAATGCAGCTTTCTCAATAAAATAATGAGATGCACATTTAATTTTATCACTTTCTGAGTATTTCTCATTGTCAAAATAAGCTTCGAACTGACTTAATCATGACAGAATTTTGCGACCATCTTTAAGACCATCAAAAGAATTAAATTTGAATGTACGCTTGCTTATCTTGGACTCCTTTCGACTAGCGTGGACATCCAAAGTAGCATTGATGGCGCGAACTAGGTTGTCATAGTTGGTAGAAATTTCAGTGGCAGGACACTTGAGCAACTTCGATTCTTGCTCCAGTTGTACACGGTGTTGACGCTCTTCTTCAAGTTGCATGGATATTAAATCCATACACTGCTCTAGGGTTGGCTCAGGAAGTGGTGATGCAGAGTCAAAATTGGTAGTGTCGGATGGTCCTTCGTATGATATGATTGCTTGATGGAGAAATCCGGAGATTTAGGACGCCTTGCAAATGAAAAGACGCCTTGCTTGTCGTTGAAGAATTTTGGCGTGTAAGATCAAAATTTTAAGCAGCCTTTGGACAAGAAATTGTGGATGGAAGTAGGCAAGAAAGGCGAAAATTTTTTATGGGAATTTTGTGAAATTTATGAAGCTGAAAAGAACTGCGCAAGAACTGCTTCTATGGAAGAGATAATCAGCTGTGACTTGTGAAGATTTGCAGAGTCTATGTATGACACAGAGTAAGAGAAGATGAAGTTGATTATGTAAGTGGTAATGTAACTTGCTTAATAAAGCTTTAAGCCTTAAAAAACTTGACGTTTTAGAATAAGAGGACGTCGTGGATGCTGCCGTGGCGGCAAAAAATGCCCCCCCCACAAAATCAAAATTGAGCTTAAGCTCTTGATTAAGCTTAAGCAAAGCTTTTAATTAAGCCTGTTAATCACCTCGAAGCTCCAGTTCTTCACGAAACATGGCGCCATGATGTGGGAGTGGGTCTTCTTCAATGTCTGAGAAAATAACAGAATTTCTTGACTGTGATAGAGGGGTTGGGGGTTTTGAAGGCTTGGGAATCCCGCCGTGTAGTCGGTTTGCGATGAGACGGACCGTAGAGCCCATTTGCAGCAAAGAGCTCACCTTCATGCCAGAGGGTAGGTGATTGGAAGCCCAAGAGGTAGGCTGGGCTCTGATACCACTGTTGCAAGTAACAGATGCATGGTTTGCATGTAGCGAATGGAAGAAGTGTGAGAAAGGCAAGATCTAGAGCATGGCAATGAGTTATGGTGGATGAAAGGAGAAGTGTGGACTCATGATGGAGAAGACAAAGACACTGTTTGTTACACAAGTGAATTAGGTTCCAAGATTGAGACTTGGACTCATAAACACAATCTTGTGTATGTGGACAATGACATTGACACTTCACTGAAAAGAAAAGAGTACTATCATTGCATTAAGAAAAGGAAGCAAGTACAATGCTTTATAAGAAAGTAGGAAACTGCAGTAGGCACCATTGTGCATATGGGATAGGTTAGCATGCATGTCCTTGACCCTGAAGCTCCATACAAAGAGGCTGTTTTAGTGAGTGTGATTGCTGATTCTCAACACCCCTCCTCAATCACAACTAGAAAGGCACAAAGTGTGTAGAGGCTGTAATGAGAACCACCTGCAAAGTGTGGGCACACCACAAACATGGTAGACACCAGAGGCTGTTGCAAAAAAAGCTAAGTGTGGGCACCAAAACATGATGGACATCCAGAGGCTGTAACAGGGGCCTCACAAAGTGTACAGGGACTGTAATGCCAAGTTAGATAAGGAGTTTACAAAGCTTATGGCAGGAAGCATTAGGGCAAGGAAATACAAGACTTTTAAAATAGTCTATCAGAGTTATGAGAGTAGAAGGACTGATGAGTCTTGTCCTTCCGATCCTGGTGGTCTTCATCTTCATCTTCTTCTTCCTTTGCTCCATTTTCTTCTTCTTCTTTGACTGCGACTAGATAGGCCTTTTGGGATCTCTTTCTTGCGTGGCAGAACTTCTCGGTGTGTCCGGTCCTTTTGCAGAAGTCACAGAAGAGCTGATCCTTCTTGCCTTTGTACATGTTGCCAACATATAATACATGCTCATCTCTAGAGATACTTGGTTCTTCCTTAGTTTTTAGCTTATTTTCTTCTTCTAACAGTGATGCCTGGATATCAACAAGTTCGGGATTTGGCATGTTGATTAAAGTTGTTGATACATTATTATATTCAGGAGGCAAACTCTTAAGTAGAACACCGATGCAAACATCTTCATCCATTTTAATGTTGATTCCTGCAAGTTGGGTTAGGAGTCCTTCCATGTAATTGAGATGTGTGGCAAGTGATGTGCTGGACTTCATTTCAAGCCTGAAGAACTCAATCAGGAGACAATACTTTGATGATTTAGATTGTGCACTGAACAGGGTGTCAAGTCTTTTCCATGTATCCTGTGAGGTCTCACAGTTATCCACATGGTGGATATAACTGTCGTCTAGCTCCAGTTTGATAATGGCATGGGCTTTGTCATCATTCTTTTGCCAAGTAGTTGCAAGGTCCGCGTCCCGAGGTTTCTTCTCTTTGCCATTTGTGATGGCCCAGAGACCCTTTTTCATCAAGATGAGCTTGATGCGGGTTTGCCAGGTGTGAAACCCGACTCCTTTGAATCGAGCATTTGGAGAGTCTTTTCCCATGTTGAGGTTGCAAGATCAGCAGCAAATCAACACCAGAATTCTGAGATTTTATCAGTAGAAGAGCAGAATGCAGTGTGTCAAGAGACACAGTTAGTGACAGTGTGAAAACACACTATGTCAATGTTGATGTTGAGCTTGATTCTTCTTGTTCGGGATCGTTCGGTCGTTCTTCAATCTTCTCAGGTCCTTCCCCTCCTTGATTTGATGCTGGGTCAATGGATTAGAGTGACAGAGGCTTGGGTTGAGTGTCAGGAGAAAGAAAAACTGAGGAAAAAAAAAGCTTGAGAAATTTTGGCTATGGTGGAATTAGGGTTTCTGAGACAGGGGCCTGGTTTTTCTCAGATTGCAGGAGCTATACTTGATCATTTTCAAAAAAATTTACATGCCTAGGAAGCTAACTTCATGAGCTATCAAAGCCCTATGAAAATCGTCCAGATCGTGGACTATATGAAGCACGTAGGACACTCGATCAGATTCGGCGCAATTCAGGACAGGTTTCTGTGATTTCTGTAATGCCGGGGTCAGGGCGTAGCAATGTGGTCGATTTATGTGCTAGGATGAAGCGCCTTGAGTAGAGGAGCAATCTCCTAGAAGGAATCAAGAGCTGAAGTGGCCTGATTAAGAAGTTATTGAAGCTCCAACTGAGGTAGGTCCTGTCTGGCTATGGCAGATACAGAGCAGAGATTGAGAATTTTCACAATGCTGAGCTTCAGATAGCCAAATGTCATGGATTGATGTGATACAGGGAAGCTTTGTGAGTTGGGAAATACTTTTCCAGAAGGAGGCTCCAAGAGATTTGACCTGTGGAGTGAGATATAAGCAGCTCAATCTGACAGGGTGCTGCTGGCTATGGCTGCCATGGAAACTTCAGTGAGAGTAGAGTTGGGAGATGAAGTCATGAGCTGACATTGAGCTAGATTGAGATTGAGAGGAATCAAGAGAGGCTGGAGAAGCAATGCCATGCCCAACGGGGCTCTGATACCATGTGAGAAATGCGGGATCTAGAGCATGGCAGTGAGTTATGGTGGATGAAAGGAGAAGTGTGGACTCATGATGGAGAAGACAAAGACACTGTTTGTTACACAAGTGAATTAGGTTCCAAGATTGAGACTTGGACTCATAAACACAATCTTGTGTATGTGGACAATGACATTGACACTTCACTAAAAAGAAAAGAGTACTATCATTGCATTAAGAAAAGGAAGCAAGTACAATGCTTTATAGGAAAGTAGGAAACTACAGTAGGCACCATTGTGCATATGGAATAGGTTAGCCTGCATGTCCTTGACCCTGAAGCTCCATACAAAGAGACTGTTTTAGTGAGTGTGATTGCTGATTCTCAACAAGAAGCTCCCTCTTTCTCTCTTTTACTCATAGAATTGCATACGACTCATAAGAAATTAAAAATAGACTAAAAGAGATGGTAAAGTAAGTGTCAAGATTGTGGGAGAGAAGAAAGGAGTCTCACTTGTAGCTTTCTTGCTTGCACAATGGGGGAATACACACAAAGGTGGAGGCTGAAAACAGTTTTCCTCTTCTTAGTTGTGTAAGCCAAAAGAACTCAAGTACATAGAAATAGAAGAACCCTATATATGTGTCTCAAACCAAACTCAACTAACTAAGGTGGCATACTAACTGAGCCACGAACTAGAGTAAATAAGGATAGCTGTCATCTAGCTATTATTCATGGGCGGTGTACCAACCGCATGTGCAACTGACAAGTCGGTGACATAAATGCACAATGGTCGCATCCAAATGCGGTTTTCTTGGAGCCTGCATAAACTGACTTACCAATTCAACAGCATAGCTCAAATCTGGCCTGGTAATAGTCATATAAATCAAACTTCCTACTATGCGTCTGTATATAGTAGGGTCTTCCAGAAGCTCACATGCATCTACGCTCAGCTTCATATTCTGCTCCAAAGGAACTGAAATAGGCTTACAGCCTGTCATCCCATATTTGGACAGCATGTCCAATCCATACTGTCCTTTGACCATATAGGCATAGTGAATGGCTGTAAATCCATCATATTTCAGCCTGTCCACAGGATACCTAGCTCTGGTAGACCTGCGCAAAGTAGGTTCACTCCCAGGTACTCTCAAAACATCCCTGGTCTTCCTTACTCCAGGTGTAATAATAGAAGGAATACCCAACTCATCATCAATGCTCTGTTCTGAGCCACTGGATTCACCATCCACATAAGAGTGACCTGCATTCACATCAAACATGGGCTGATCTACCTTCTCTTTTCCTTTTCGTGAAACCTGCATACCACTATCTGCATTGTTTTGAGGAGATTCTCCTGATCTCAATCTGCTTGTCCATGGCGAAGAATGTGAACCACTGCTAGAGGACACTCCAGGTCCACTAATATTTTGTGACTGCTGCTGTGAATTCTATGCAACATTACCATTTTGTGCATCTACATCATCAATCACATTTACTGGTTTATACCAGCTACTCATCTCATCAAAAACAACATCTCTGCTCACTGTAAACTTACGAGTAGAAGGGTTATAGCATCTATACCCTTTCTGCTGCAAAGAGTAACCAATAAAGATGCACTTCTCAGCTTTTGGATCCAACTTGGATCTCAACTCATGTGACACATGAACATAGGCAATGCAACCAAAAATCTTCAAATGAGAAATATCTTGTTTCCTACCAGTATACCTCTCCTCTGGAGTCATCCCATGTATTGCTGCAGTGGGAGTCCTGTTCATTATGTAGACTACTGTAGCAACTGCTTCAGCCCAATAAAAATCTGGCAAGTCTTTTTCATTGAGCATGGCACGAGATACCTCTCCAATATGCCTGTTTTTCCTTTCTGCAATTCCATTTTGTTGTGGGGTATGACTGCATGAATATTGCTGCTTTATGCCATGCTCCTGCAGGAACCTTGCAAACTCATTTGAGATGTACTCTCCCCCTCCATCTGACCTTAGGCATTTTATTTGCATGCATGTTTCTTCTTTAACCATAGCTTTAAGAGTTTTGAAATGCCCAAAAACTTCACTTTTCTTTTTCATAAAATACACTCAAACTTTTCTGCTATAGTCATCAATAAAAGTGACAAAATAATGACAGCCTCCAAGACATGCAGCTTTAGTAGTCCACACATCAGAGTGGATTTATTCCAATGGCTTCTTACTCTCTTGAACATGTCTAGGAAATGGTTTCCTTGCCTGTTTTCCAAATTGACAGGCTTCACATACCTTATGCATTTCTGCAACCTTGAATTTAGGCAATCCTGTAACAATATTTTGGGCCTGCATTGATTTAAGTCGTTGTACATTAACATGACCAATGCGTTTATGCCAGATATCAATATCTACAACTACACCAGTCCCATGTGCAAACATTGTTGCACTCAATTCAGGCATCTCTGCATCCAATGTAAACATTCTGCCCTTCTTCTTTCCTTTTGCTATCAAGCAACATTTATTTTTCATATCCTCAACAAAGCATCCATGAGGATTAAATCTGACCTGCAAGCCCTGCTCAACCATTTGACCAACAGAAACCAGATTCTTGGTGATATTCGGGACATGAAATACATCAGACAGGTATTTCTTTTTCCTATCCTGCATAGACAAAGGAATTTTTCCAATCTGCACAATAGGATGTGCAGTATCATCACCAGTCTCTACAAATCCTGGTTTTTCCATTTTCCTTGCATCCTCCATCCATTCTACATGACCTGTCATGTGGTTTGATGCACCTGAGTCAACATACCATACATCGTTGCTTTCTTCTGCACTTGTCACAGAATTGTTCATGTGCTGCACCATAAACAAATACTCATTTCTGTCATCACCCTGTCTACTAGAAGATACCTAATTCCCTTGTTGCAATTTTTCATTCATGATGTCATTCTGCTTTTTATAGCAGTCTTTAGCCATATGACCCATTTTACTACAGTAGTAGCATTCAACATTACTATTTGCATTTTGGCCTCTTTGCCATCCACCATGACCTCTTTGGCTCCCCCTGCCTCTAGAGTTACTACGTCCTCCTCCATAGGACTGGTTTTCTTGAGTTTGCTGCATATTCTGATTTCTACCACGGCCTCCAAATTGGCCTCCTCTACCTCTGCCTCTACCTCTTCCAGCATTTGAGTAGAAGACAGCTTCTTTTGAAGTTCCTCCTGAAGAAGATGCACCACCATTTCTCTCCTCCTCAGAAATTAGAAGAGCAATCAACTCCTCAAAATCAGGAAATCTTTCACGGACGGAAATGGATGTTCGAAACTGTGCATAATCCTTTCCTAGACCATTCAAGGTCACAGAAACTAAATCATCATTTTTCACTGCTATGGGTCTCAAATCAAACTCAACTAACTAAGGTGGCATACTAACTGAGCCATGAACTAGAGTAGATAAGGATAGCTGTCATCTAGCTATTATTCATGGGCGGTGTACCAACGGCATCTGCAACTGACAAGTCGGTGACATAAATGCACAACGGTCACCCTGGCATATCACGAGTGGAGCTCGATATCTCAACAGTAAGATGAAGCGACACAAGATTGGGTACAATCTCCCCCCGACATGAAGTGGGCAACTCTCTTCATGCCGTATTTATAATAATATTATGAAACCTTCTTTGCCCAAGATTTAAGCCCTTTACAATCACTCTTTGCATAAAGAGTTTGAGTGTATTGGAAAAGAGATAGAGTGATCTAAATTAATGGATGCTAGCAATTGTGCATCCCACAATTCTCTAAAACCATTAATATTTTATTGGATATATCTTCTAAAAGTCTATTTTGCTAATAAATATTTACATAAAGGCTATGCGCACGCTTTATAAGAAATAGCGGTGTGTCTAATACAATAATCTAATAATTGCCAAATAAATTCTTGAGAAAATAATCTTTAAAATGGCTGCGCGTGGCGCGCCTTTCCAATTCACCTTGCTCTACACATCAACTGCCAAAAATTCAGAAAATCATGTTAGAATAATAACCAACTGAATAATTGCAGCTAGCCACATAAATCAATTAATTTGGAATTCCATACCATAATTAATTCACGAAGACGTTAATACTCGTGTGGATAAAATGGTAGCACCCACGTTCACACTTACGTCGATGCCTAGAAAGGATAGGCGTCCCCATCGACCTTCCGCCTAAGACAATTCTTAGGAACGTGCCCCGCATTGACGAAGAACCATTTAAGACGCTCATCCCGCCAACGCACACACAAAGGAGAACCATTTAAGACGCTCATCCCTTTGCGTAAGTGCCACCTAGCAACATGCTCAAATCGCTAATCTGATATTTCCATTGGCTCCGAAAGGGGGGTAAAATACTAGCACACGTGACCAGAATTCTGCCAGATCACTCTCTCTTCATCTCCTACTTCAGAGTGTTGTTCACTGCCTGAAAACAACGATTGCGTGTCACGCGATTTCGCTAATCTTTCTTTTTACATAAAATCCTCTTAAAATAGCTGAAAGTTACATACTTTCTTTTACATGTTATCCTAATCTAAAAGTTGTCTACAGTTTTATGAATTTTTACAATAGATAATATCTAAAATATCAAAAATTGATTAAAACTTGTCAAAAATTTTAATATTTTTGAACCATGGACACTAACACTAATGTCTAAAGTGACATTGGCTCTCTAAATCTATAAGAAAATCGCACTCTAGAGTTTTTTACACGATGTGCACGTAACGACACAACAGCATCGACATCCTTGCTTATGTAATCATCAAGCTATATTTAATTTTAAAAAGCCATCTCTTAAATAGCTCATGAAACTACATAAAAACTACTTCGTGTCAATGTAAAAAAAAGGAGTTTTTATTTTTTTTTTAACGTGATTAACGTGATAAAAGATAATTTAAAAACGTCATTTAGCTGCATCTGAAAAAAAAAAACCGTACTTCTACTCGTCGCCGCTAGAAGCCCGAAGCTCTGTGGACCAACACAAAGTCGGATCGTGACCAGTGATTTGGGTTCCACCATCAGACCATGATGATCGAGCTCCGTCACAGGAGAGTGACTTCGGAGACACACGCAAGCACGAGTGAGAGTGACGACGTGTACAGTGTGGCTGGGATCAATTACCGTCAACAACCAGTTATCAGATCAGTCAACGTCCCTTGCGTTCCTGCATGGATAATGCATGCATGGTTTGGTGAGGAAGGACTTGAATATTTGTAAAGCTGAATTACGGCCATAGCCGAGCCTGCCCAGCGCCCTATCTGCGTGTGCTTGGCCGACGCAGTCACGCGGCTGCAGGGCGTGCAGTAGGACATGCAGCAGAAAAGGGGACCCGATGTAGGGCAGGCTCCAGATCCGAATGACTCAGCCAAAACCAGGAAGACTGGAGAAGCCATGGACCTTGCAGCACGCTGCGGTTGTCCGACAGAAGCAGTACTGTGACATGGTCGAAGTTGAAAATGCTTTGCGTGCTGACATTGCTGCTTCCAATGCTCATGTTAGGGCAGACCATGGCGGGAAGGGACAACCCTGACGGATAGAGCATTTAGAAAGCATACCATTGATGAAAATGTTGGTGGAACCACTATTGTAGAGAGTCCTCATCATGTTGCAACAGCTCGAACTTAGCCATCAGTGATTATAAGATGGCATCCCAATGGATGTGGTCATAAGCCTTATCCAAATCCGTGTTTAGGAGAAGGGAATTCAGGGGAATTCTCACTTGTTCCCATTAGATAATCCATGATAAACTTGAGATTTAGCATTGCATCATGGATCTTCCTACCAAAGATGAATCCACACTGCTAAGGATGGACCAAATGAGGGAAAGAGACCAACTACTTGCACACTGCTTTGGACCACCTTAAAGTCTCATGATCCACTTCCTATTTCAATTACGTTGACAGCCCACTTTTCTTTTGGGACACACTAAGAGGGAAGCCATTGGTCAAACTCAAGTCTCAAGCTAATTTAACATTTAGCAATCTATGTTGGGCTCCTAAAGTATCAAAGGATTGGAAAATGCACTACCCTATTGACTTGCTAAATGTCTGGTAGCGGCACATTAAGAATGTGTGGATAGCCATGCTATTGACCCAACTCAAACTTTTCTTATGGAGGGTGTTAAATTATAAATTCCCCACTAAAAGGAAGCTCAATCATATGAATTTCTCCCCATTGTATCTTCTATAAGAAGTATGAGGACGATGTGTTTCATGTGTTATAGACATGCCCAAAAACTAAGAAAGCTTGGGCAAAGGTGGCTAAGAAATTAAATGCAATTGGTCATGTTTATTTGGCCCTAAGCAAGTGCTACTTGATGATCATTGGCATGTCAATGAAGAGGAGATGAAATAATGGAGCTTGGTGAGGGTTTTTGTTTTGCATGCCATCTAAAATGCTCACAACACAATCTTTTTGGTAGAACTAGAGCTAATGGTGCCTTGTCTTCAATACCCACTATGGCTCTAAAGAACTTTGTAGTTTTTTTGAAAAGAATGTGGGGAACTGCCCCAAAGGATATTGCCAATATGCTTCTTAAAGTTTTGTAAGGTTTTATGATCATCAACTGGTCGTTCCCTTGAGGAGCTGTAAATATTTCTTAATAATGTAATATACACAATTCTCACCTTTTTTTTTAATGTTAGAAAAAAAGCACAGGAGATGGCTTGCTAATAAAGGCTCGAGAGTCAACTTGTATGATGCATGTGTAAGTGAAATACCAGTGCTCTATTGCAATCAATAAAGTGCTTAAAAGGGCAAATATCCACTCTCCTTCTCCAACAATTTTCACTAACATAAAAGTCAACACAGTTGATACTCCCATGCACCATAGGTAGTAAACATTGAGCAATGATTATGAATGAGTTATGAACGTTTTAGATAAAAGAGAAATCTAGTTTCACAAAAAACAATACAAAACAAATTGCCACACAGGCCATAGAAAACATACACATGAAGAAATGGTGAGCAAGAGAGCAAGCATGAAGAATTGTACAACTCATTCACATGAAGGAGATGATAGCACAAGCATAAGCATGAAGAATCAAATTTGATAATGGTGGTGGTGGTCATTGTAAGGTGAGGTGGCTATGAAGGAAAGCAAGGTACATGAGACATGGTGAGGAATCGGAAGGACACTTGCAAATATTAGGGCAACTTCTACAGTTGTGATCAAAAGAAGTGTGTATGCATTGTAAGTGTGCAAATGGAGAACCTATGCCTTCATTTCACTACACTTAATCACACCTAAGAAAACCATAAAATGATGTGATTTTTCAATATAAGGAATGGTGTGCCCAAACTTAATAAGTTGAGAAGAAGAGCCATATGTAGCATAGAAGAACTTGTATTTTGTATATAAGAGTATTTGGCCCCCATCAAAATCAAAATATGAACATGCACCACTAGATACTAACTTTAGCATAATTCTAAAATAAGAAGGACACTTGCAAATATTAGGACAACTTATAAAGTTGTGGTGGTCAAAAGAAATGTGTATGCATTGTAAGTGTGCAAATGGAGCACCTATGCCTTCATTTCACTCCACTTCATCACACCGAAGAAAACCATAAAATGATGTGATTTTTCAACATAAGAAATGGTGTGCCCAAACTTAATAAGTTGAGAAGAAGAGCCATATGTAGCATGGAAGAACTTGTATTTTGTATTTAAGAGTATTTGTTCCCCCCATCAAAATCAAAATATGAGCATGGACCAATAGATACTAACTTCAGCATAATTCAAAAATTCCCTAAAGAGACGTAGAACTTACCTCAAACCATTATTGGCAAAGTTCAACCTAGACATTAATTTCCAAGCATATTCTCCTCCTTTATTAGTTTGATCTTAACATGCATGGTCTACTTATCACATTGTTGTGTGTAACTTTTTCCAAAGTTGAGAACCATGTGTCACATAACTTTGGGTGCCAACATAGCTCTCTCTCTCTCTCTCTCTCTCTCTCTCTCTCTCTCTCTCTCTCTCTCTCTCTCTCTCTCTCTCTCTCTCTCTCTCTCTCTCTCTCTCTCTCTCTCTCTCTCTCTCTCTCTCTCTCTCTCTCTCTCTCTCTCTCTCTCTCTCATCATAGTCAATCTTGGCTCATGTCTTTTCTCATTTTGGGAGCTTTAAATGTGATCTCTTTTGTCCATGCACTTTGATTTCATGCATTTTAGCTCAATAACATATAAGCTCACTAAAGTTTTATGAAATGCAGTGTATCTATAAGCTTGTGTGTGAGAATATGGAACAACCACTACTTACATCATTATTCTTAAGATAAGCATTACCTCTAAGAATGTGTGTGAAGGTACAAGGTTATTTAATTAAGAGGATGTTGATGTAAGTCTATGCCTATTCTTGGATTCCCAACTAGAATGATGAATAATTGGAGTGCCTTGTATTTTCTAATCCTAGATTCTATATTTTCACTTAAGGCACAATACTCACTATTTGCTTGTCTCATCATTATGTACTAATGCACCAATTCTTCCTCAGTTTTTCTTATAACTCGAGCATGTGATCCCTATAAAGAACAATTTAACTTGAACACCAAAAAGCACAATAAAATCTTGAAACTATGAAATCATTGTGCCACAACTTTGATATGTATCGTTGCTTTCTATAACCTCCTAAACAAAAAGAAACATAACAATAAAAATTTGTAGATGAGAGCTTCTATGGTCCAAATGTATTCCTTTAAATAGACTCATGTTTTTTGTATGTTAAAAAGACATGAGATGTTTGAACTACCTATAGTCAATAAGTATCCATCACATCAAGAAGTTTAATGCATGTGCAAATGTGCTCACATATGTGAAAATTTGGTAGTTTTTCACAACTTCATGACTTCCTTGTTGAAAGTGTTGAAGGACGATCTTTTTCAATATGGTTACCATTTTTATATGAGTAGAACTTAAGACAATACAACAAATTTTTCCTTCTTATGCTCACACAATATTTGATACATCTTGAAATTAATGAAGACCTTCCTTGATCAACAATGCACATGGAAGTTTTGTTTAGTTCAAGTGTGTTACATCTCATTCATCAATATGTTCAATGCATTAAAAAATCATCAAATTAAGAAACCAAACCTCAAACATGTGTGTACGTATGGAAAAACTTGTAAAACCAATAGCCTTCAACCATATCATGGAGGGACCAAATGAAAGCACCCAAACTTCTACATGTGTTGGATTGTGTAGGTTAGAGGCTAAGAGAAATTGTAGCTTGATGAGATAGCTTGGATTTCGGGAGGGAAATATCTACACATGGTGGCTCAAAAGGTACCTTACCCCACACGCAAGGTAAGTGTGCAAGAGAGGACCAGATTCTTGATGATGCATCATCCAAGCAACAATGTCATAATGATATAAGGGATATGGAGGTAGAAAGTTATGCTACACACATGAAAGCCAAAGGCTTTGACCTAGCAAAGGGGAAACCCTTGCTATCCAATATGCAAAAGCTTGATGAAACCCATAAGAAGGTTGTTGAGGGTGCAAACAAGAGGGTCTACAAGGTCTTTGTATTGCTACCCATGGAGTCCATATGTGCTAGGTATACAACTTTTCTACTATTGGCTTACTTTTTTAATTTGTGGGTAGGGTTCCTAGTGGAAGAATACATCTCACTAGCTTATGAGTACGTTCAAAGCCCATTGCTCTCTTGTCTACTATAGATTCATGGGAAATGGATTCTTTTAGGCTTTGCTTGGCTTCTACTAGGACAAAGACTAGGTCCTCTTCGACCTGTGGGCTATAAGAAAAATTTGGCCAACTATCTTCTTGGTCAACCTCATTTTCTACAAAAGATATTCTCCCCACCAATGTCTAGTGTGGGTACCTTTTTCAAATTTACATGCTATCTTTGAAGTTGGAGTTTGTAGTATTGTAGCCTCATTAGGTAGTGTCTTGTATGTCCCATCACTATCCTCCAACCCCAAAGCTGATTCAAGGCTTGTATCTGGTGTATGAAGTTAGGTTCTTCTCTTTCTTAGATTCATGCTACTTATGCCAATGGTCTAGAGAGTTCATTAGGGAATGCCCCAACAAAGGAGGAGATAAGACCAAGATTCATGCTACTTGTGCCAATAGTCTAGGCAATTCATTAGGGCATGCCCCAACAAAGGAGGAGATAAGACCAAGAACTATTGAGAACAAGGGTTAGTCTAACGAAGAAAAACCACATGTTGACAATGGACACAAATAGGCTATGGTCACTTAGGAGAAGCATGAGGCTTCTAAATCGTGTAGAAAATAAAAAAGTGAATTAATTGTAGCCAAGCCTAGCAATAGTAGTAAAGATGGGAAAGACAAGGAAAAAACTCAAAGATCAGGACAATGAGAATAAGGTCCTAAAATCTATTGAGAAGTGCTCAAAGTTCCAAGGATCCTAAAGCAAATAGTAAAACCTCTGAAACTTTACTAAAAAATTTGCTTGAAGGGCTCTGGAGTTTGCAAACCTCTATGCCTCGTTTAGTGATTTGGATCCCAATACTTAATTCTATAGTGATAACTCCAAGAAAATTAATATTGCTAGCTAGAAAATGAGGAGCTTATGTTTTGAAAATCGAAGGAAGGGATGCATGAGACAAATGAATAGGTGCAAACTTAAGTTACTTTGTCTTGCAAAACACTAAGTTGGAGGATGATCTGGAGTTGGGATTCCAAGAAAAGGGCTTTATGTAAGAAAGGTAGCATCTCACAAACATGAGATACACATGAAATACATGGAATGCTGGAAATGTTCAAGAAAGCTTGAATACATGAAAGGAAAAGCCACAGCCTTACTAAGAATCAATGATGAGCTACAGCACGGAACTCACCTCATGCTAATGTGGGGCAAGAAACTAACCTCTATGCCATGGTGGGACATGTACACACCCATATCTAGGTGGAAGGAACCATGAAGGTCCTTGGGAAGTGTTATTCCAAGAGTGACAAAATGATAAGATGATCCTTGCATTTGGCTAATTAGCCTTATTTATAGCAAACCCTAGCTCCTCATAACCTAGGATAAAATTATCACTATGAAGAGCTAGGGTTTGCTATAAATAAGGCTAATCGATCTTATCATTTTGTCATTCTTGGAATAACACTTCCCAAGGACCTTCATGGTTCCTTCCACCTAGACATGGGTGTCTACATATCCCACCACGGCATAGAGGCAAGTTTCTTAACCCACCTTAGCATGAGGTGAGTTTGATGCTGCAACTCATCATTGATCCTCGCCAATGCTATGGCTTTTCTTTTCATGTATTCAAGCTTTCTTGGACATTTCTAGCATTCCATGTATTATGAGATGTTGCCTTTCTTACAAGCTATATCCTCTCCAATAACTCTATATGCAAAAGGTGGGGAGGATCTCTAATTATTGCTTACATTGATCTCAGTTGGTGTAGTGGCAAAATATGTAATGCAATATCTATCAAAATCTTAGTTTATTAAGAGAAATTGGATGTAATGTTTGTATTTTCCCACCATGTGTGTGTGTGTGTGTGTGTGTGTTGGGGGGGGGGGGGGGGGGGGGATTGGCTAGCATGTAGGATTGAGGCAAATCCTTGCATGAGTGCATGTTTAACTTCTTCGAAGTTGAATGGTTTTATGGAATATGATTCATACATACATTTAGAGAGCACAAAGATCATTTCAAAACTCATCTAGAGGGACCAGGACACCACAATGAGACCATAGACCCAAAAATTGTGGTGTCAATACCATCCGCTTCTTCACTCAAGGATTCAACAATACACATCAAAAAACCTAAAAAGAAAAAGTGTTAATCTAGAAGATTGTAATTATATGGTTAAAATTTTACTTTTTGACTAATTATGAAGATGCCTACTATGTAGCATCACGATTTCATATTGATATCTACTGTTAAGACCTATTGTATTACTATTGTAATGATCTACTCAACCTAGTTCCCCCTAAAAAATGTTTCCAAGAGTTCATCTATCTTATAAAATCATTGCTTCCACCACATGTTTTTAATGAGGTCACTTTGGGCTTGAAATTTCTCCCTTCTCTACAAACTACATTGCATCAACCTCATGATACTTTTATAAGTACACATGATTATTGTGACTGCCATCTCTTTAATCAAAGTTTTTATTTCCAAAATTATGTTTATGTTGGTACTACCAACTTAGAAATCATCTCTAATTCAATGCTACGAGAACTTATCTTAAAGTTTGAGCACATTAACTATCTTCAACATCACTAAGCTTGATGGTATGAATTATGACTACTGGAAGAGCCAAGTTTGGCAGGTATTGGTGCAGAATTCTCAGATCAAGCAACTAAGGATGCATGGCGAGTAGCCTGAAACTATGGTTAATGAGGAATGGGATGAGCTTGATGGGTTATGCAAGTCCATCCTCATCTTGTCTCTCACTGAACAGGTGCATTACAATGTGGTCGAGGAAGCACAGATTGCTTGAGAGCTTTGGGATAAGATCAAGAACCTCTATGACAAGAAAAGTCTAACAAGTCAGATGTATTGGCTGAAGCAACTCATGGACCTGCGCATGAAGGAGATTGTGATGATGTCTGCTCATTTGAGCCAGTTCTATGCTATTCTCAAGAACTTGACTTCACAGGGCATTACCTTTAATGATGAGGTTACTCCATTGTTTTCTAAGTGAGTCATGGGATGTATTCCGCACTGCCTTATGTGCTCCTGCTACTATTTTGAGCTTGCCTGATGTACAAAGTGCTCTTTTGCAGGAAGAGATCAACCGTAAGAACTTGGATACCTCGTGCCACATGCTTTGACTATTAGAGGCAGAGATGGTACTGGAAAGAATGACCGTGGGTATGGGCATGGCAGAGACTCGCAGAAGTCTAGGTCTAGGTCACGTCGTAAGTCGGACAGCAAGTCTCGTGGGAGAAATGCTAATGTGGCATGTCATCATTGCGCTAAGAAAGGTCATATACGCCCACAATGTCATGAGTTGCGCAATGAGAAGCACAAAGAAAATGGGAAATACAAAGTACAGGAAAAATCCTCTTATTTCAACATTATGCCTACAAAATCCAATGTGAAAATCGAGGAGATAAATGTCATGCAGACTGGCAACTCCGATGGGGAGTACATACTTGCAGCTAGTTCTTGTGATGCTACACCATTGATCGAGGTTCACTCTATGTATGTGCTGCGCTGGCTTTTGGATTTTGGTGCTTCATTTCATGTTACACCACACCCTGAGTGGTTCCATTCCTATCGCATTGTCTCTGGTTCAGTTCGCTTGGGTGATGACAAGTCACTTGCTATTGTTGGCATTGGGAATGTACGACTGCAATTCTCTACTAGCAGTACTTTTCTGTTACAGGATGTACGTCATGTACCTGCGCTTACATGTAGTCTTATGTCTGTAGGGCAGCTTGATGATGTTGGATTTCATGTTTCATTTAGGGATTCTACCTAGAAGATCACCCGTGGCAGACTTTGCTTGCTAGAGGTGCCAAGGCTAGTAGCCTCTATCCTCTTGTAGTTGATGGGTCCTCTGTAGACCATGTTTTGTCAGTCAGTTCCATCCCACATGTATCTCTTTGGCATGCCCGTTTGGGCCATATGTCCTTGAAGGGAATGAAAATGCTTTTTGTTTTGCAATACTTACTGCCCCTTGACTATGCATGTTTTGATTTATGTGAGCATTGTC
The DNA here is from genome assembly GCF_053477565.2 of Lygodium microphyllum. NCBI lineage: Eukaryota > Viridiplantae > Streptophyta > Polypodiopsida > Schizaeales > Lygodiaceae > Lygodium > Lygodium microphyllum. The sequence goes on from NC_141149.1 coordinate 140,228,021, forward strand.
TTTATGGCAGACAGACTAGGAATACGTATAAGAAGTCCTGTAGGACACACATGAGTGAGCCCCTAGCATTGATACATTCTGATTTCTGTGGACCCATGCCTTGTCAGTCTATGGGTGCTACAAAGTATTTTGTGACGTTCATTGACAATTTTTCATGTAAAGTCTTGGCTTACCCCATTAAGCTTAAGTCAGATATATTGGCTGTGTTTCAAAGATGGCTTGCATTGGTTGAGAACCAGACTAGGCGTAGGCTGAAATGCCTTAGGACTGACAATGTGGGAGACTATGTGTACCGTGCCTTTGAGCAGCTATGTGACAAGGGGGATATTAAGCGTCAGTTGACCCCCTCCTATACCCCCACCCCAGAATGGTTTGGCTAAGCGGATGAATACAACCATCCAAGAGCATGTACGCAATATGCTTAGCCATGCAGGTCTACCATAGAGCTTTTGGGCTAAGGCAGTCAGTACAGTTATGCATGTCATCAATAGATCACCTTCTAGTGGTTTGGATTTTCAGGTTGGAGAGGAGATATGGACTGAGAAACCTCCGTCTTATGCACATCTATGTGTCTTTAGATGTGAGGCATTCTACCATGTGCCCAAGGACAAGTGTACTAAGCTGAATCCTAAGAGTGCCAAATGCATTTTCATTGGCTATGGAGATGTAGGCAAGATGGGTTACTGCCTCTGGGATCCGCAGGTGCGGAAAGTTATCTGCAACCATGATATAGTCTTCCATGAAGACTTGAGAAGGTGGTAGAGATATGCAGGGTTATATTCCAGGAGGAGTCACGTGCTCTTACACAGCCAGTGGGACAGCTTGCAATAGCAGTTGGTACACATGGCTAGGGCATTGAATATTATGCTAAACATGCAACAGAGCCTGCAGTGAGATGGTCTACTAGAGCTAGACGTCCACCTGATAGATTTGAGCCCTCAGTACATTATCTCTTAGTTACAAATACATGAGAACCTCTCACCTATGATGAGGCTATGCGCAGGGGTGACAATCACTCCTGGGAGAGGGCTATGCAGTTTGAGATGGACTCCTTGCATAAGAATATGGCTTGGGATTTGGTTGCATTGCCTAATGGCAAGAAGGATTTGCCATGAATTTGGGTATACAAGCTAAAAAGTACCCCCGGGTATCCCAAGCCGGCTTATAGGGCAAGACTTGTTGCTAAGGGTTTTAAGCAGGAACATGGAGTTGACTTTGATGAAGTCTTTTCTCTTTGGTCAAGATGCCCACCCTACACTTGGTTTTAGCCTTAGTCACGCAACTTGACTGGGACATGTATCCTATGGATGTCAAGATTGCATTCTTGCATGGGGATTTGCATGATGAGATTTACATGGAGCAGCCTAAGGACTTTGCAAAACCTAGCAGGGAGCACCTAGTGTGCAAGTTGAAGAAAAGTCTTAATGGCTTGAAGTAGGCACCTAGGGAGAGGTATCATAAGTTTGATGCCTTTATACAGTTATAGGGCTATAGCAGGAGTGCTATGGATCCGTGTCTTTACACGAAGACAATTTGTGATGGCTTATTGCTTATTTTGGTACTTTATGTGGATGATATGCTGATAGCAGGGAGAGCACATGATGAGCTGGATGCTCATAAATCTCAGCTGAAGAAGAGCTTTGAGATGAAGGATTTGGGACATGACTCTCACATTCCTAGTATGGGCATTAAGCGTGACAGGGATCAAGGACTACTCTACCTCTCATAGAGGGAGTACATTCATAAAGTCCTTGAGCATTTCTGCATCATGCAAGAAGGCATGAAGCCTATTGGCTATCCATTACCTTCTTATGTGAAGGTTTCATAGGTCGATTGTCTACAAGCAGATGAGTAGAGGGCCGAGATGGCCAAGATCCCTTATGCATCATCCCACGGGCAGTTTGATGTATGCCATGATAGCCACTTGTCCAGATATTACCTTTGCACTTGGTGTTGTGGCCGTGAAGGGTATCATGAGATACCTGAAGGGCACAACAGATATGTGTATTTGCTATGACAGCCAGGATATAGGAATTGTGGGTACACAAAGACATGCATATAGTAGGAAGTCCACTTCTGGCTATGTATTCACCTATGCTGGAGGTGCTATCTATTGGATGTCCAGGGTTCAGAAGTGTACGGCTCTGTCTACCACTAAGACCGAGTATGTTGCAACCACTGAGGCTTGCAAGGAGGCTATATGGTTGGGACATTTGGTTCATGACCTTGGGATTGATACTATACCTACGTTGCATTCGAATTCTATGAGTGATATTCAGCTAGCCAAGAATTCAGTCTTCCATGCAAAGACGAAACACATTGAGGTGAGGTATCACTTCACACATGGGTTTGTGGAGGACAAGTCTGTTGACCTTGTCAAGATCTCCACTATATAGTCCACGAGGTATCACTTCATACATGGGATCGTGGAAGACAAAGTCCACGAGGAACATAGTTGTCTGAAGTATATGAACTTTTCTTTACCAAGAGACTTGGTGAATATGTCTACTACCTGGTCTTCAGTCTTCACATGAATCAATTCAATCTGCCCTGTAAGAACCATTTCTCTGATGAAATGGTAGTGAACCTCAATATGTTTGGATCTAGCATGGTAGACAGGATTGCTAGCCAACATAACACTACTGAGGTTATCACAATGCAATCTCACTCTACTTTCCAGCTATATTCCCAAGTCTTTCAGTAGTTTCATCAACCAAACTACTTCGCAAGCCGCTAAGGCAGCTCCTCTGTACTCAACTTCTGTACTAGACAATGCAAAAGTAGGTTGTTTCTTACTCTGCCAACTAATCATACTATTGCCCAATCCAAATGCATAACCACTGGTTGACCTCCTATCATAGGCACCACCAGCCCAATCAACATCAATAAACCCTACCAAGTCAAAAGATTTTCCATATGCATAAAACAGCCCATAATCTGTAGTATCCTTTACATATTTCATGATCCTCCTGACTGCATCTAAATGTGGTTTTGCAAGGCTTCTGCATGAACTGACTAATCATCCCCATTGCATAACATACGTCAAGACGGGTAAAAGTCAAGTATATCAAGCTGCCCTCTATGTCATTCCCAATATCAATCTGCAACTTGACATTGTGATCAAGAGGTGTCTCCATAGACTTGCATTCAACCATACCATACTTCTGTAACATGTCATGAACATACTGCTTCTGTAGTAGCCATATACCTTGAGGCATAGAGACTACATCAATCCCAAGAAAATAATTTAGTTCACCAAGGCCTTTGACTCTGAATTCAGCCTGTAAGCATGATTTAATTTCAACGATTCCCTCTTCATCATCTCCAGTGATGATAAGATCATCTACACAAACCACTAGAAACAGATCCATGATATGTCTTCTTCGTGAACAGACTATGATCTGCATCACCCAATCTAAATCCATATTGCTGTAAATAACTATTAATCTGAGCATTCCATGCTCTAGGTGCCTATTTTAGTCCATTTAAAGCCTTTTTCAGCTTACATACATGTGTAGGAAGGTCCGGGTGAACATAGCCTTCAGGCTGCTCCATATATACTTCCTCAACCAAATCACCGTTCAAGAAAGCATTCTTAACATCCATTTGCCATATTTTCCAGCCTTTACATGCTGCCAAAGCAATGACAGTTCTGACTGTTGCCATTTTAGCCACCAAACTGAAAGTCTCCTCATAGTCAAGGCCATACTGTTGCGCATACCCTTTTGCAACTTGCCTAGCCTTATAGTGTTCTACCGAACTATCTAACTTGCACTTAACCTTGTACACCCATTTGCAACCAATGAGGACTTTTCCTTCATGCAACTCAACCAATTCCCATGTCTCATTTTCAGCAAGGGTTGCATACTCCTCATCCATGGTAGCACACCAGTTATCATCTGTAACTGCATCATCAAACTTTATAGGTTCTTTGTAACCTGTCACACTAGCCATATATGCATAATGGCGGGCTGAATAACCAGTGTATGTAAACCAGTCAACTGGTTTTCTGACTCTCTTAGATCTCCGTAACTGTGGCTCACTTTGAGCTTGCCCCTCATGAGGCGGTACATAACGACTATGCCTTGCTCCAGGTGTCATAATAGACGGAATGCCTAACTCACTATCCAAACTATCGTTGTTAGATGACTCATAACCTGCATAAGTGGACATGTCACATCCTCAAGCATCTTTTCTTTTGCCTTATCCAATCTCCCGCTCACTGACATATCCGTGTCAGTGGACGTAGGAGTACGACTTCGCAAGCGTCCTGACCAAGGACTTACTGTAGGTGACCCATCACCTGTAGGATCACTCATAAATGTACTCACTATAGGTGTATTTTCAGCATTACTAGTGCTGACTAATCCATCAGTAGCCACTGCAGCTGGATTACTATACCACGATGTGAGCTCATCAAAAACATCTCTGCTAATCAATGTCTCATGTGTAGACGGTACATAACACTTGTAAGCTTTCTGATCTTGTGTATAACCAAGGAACACACTCTTGACAACTTTAGCATCCAATTTCTTCCTCTTTTCATTAGAACATGCACATATGCAATGCTGCCAAATATCTTCAAGTGTGAAATGTCAGGCTTATGACCATACAACCTCTCATATGGAGTTACATCATGAATCCCTGCTCTAGGGGTTCTATTCAGCACATATACAGTAGTCACTACTACTTCAGCCTAATAACCATTTGGCAAACTCTTCTCATTTAGCATAGCTCTTATTGATTCCATCAGTACCCTATTTTTCCTTTCTACTACACCATTTTGCTGCAGTGTATAACTGCAAGTTAACTATCTTCTAATCCCATGTTTAGCAAGGTACCTATCAAGGTAATTAGAGAAATATTCTCCACCTCCATCTCATCTAAGACATGAAATTTTATAGCTCAACTCATTTTCATAATACTCTAATTAAGAAAGGTGTTTTAATGTGTTTTAACAGTGTGGTAGTATGCCTTGTTAAAACACTAAAATACACCTTGATACAATGGGAAGCAAATGGATGATTTTCTAGTTGAATCGGCCTATGGTTGGGTGGAGCCAATTAGCCAAGTGACTTTCCCCAAGTTTAGAGAAAGGACCAATAAGTGAAACCTTCTTATGAGCACCCACCAAACGAAGCATTATGAGATGGACCCCATACATCTAAATGTACCAACTGCAAGGGTCATGAGCTATTTCGTACATGTCTCATAAATGGAAACCGTGCTTACTTTCCAAACTGACATGCATCACATACATATCCAAAGTCATGATACTTGAACTTAGGCAGTCCAAGTACAATCTCCTTCTGCTGCATAAATTTCAGCTTTTGTACATTCACATGGCCAATCCACTTATGCTATATCTCAACGTCATGTATAGCACCATCATCATGTACAAACATGGTTGCTTTTAATGCTAGAATGGAACATCAAGAGTAAACATTCTGCCATCTCTTCGGCCTCTAGCAATCAATTTGCAGCCATTACCATATTCTTCAACAAAGCATCCATCTCTATTAAATCTTACTTGCAAATTTTGTTCTGCCATCTATCCAACTAACAAAAGATTCTTGGTTATTGTAGGTACATGTACTACATCATGCAGGCTCTTTTTCTTGCCATCAGGCATCAACAAGGGAACAATTCCTGTGTGCTGAATGTCATGTTGGTTGTCATCCCCAATACATACATAACCATGTGAACCTGCAACCATCTCATCAAACCATTCTCCATGGGGTGTCACATGATTTGAAGCCCCTGAATCAACGTACCATCTCTCATCTTTGTTCTACCTAGATGCATTCTTAGACACATGCTGCATGGCAAACAATCTGTCAACATGCTCATCATGAGCACCGCTAGAAGATGCATAGTGCCCATGTTGTTTGCCCTTTGCCTTTATATCTCCCTACTTCTTATAACAATCCTTTGTAGTAATGATAGTCCTTATCTCTGTTTGACTGATCATTTGACTGCCATGAACCAAATCCACCACCTCTACCATGGGGTGATCTCCCCTTGTCTCTAAAGCCACTAGATCCATGCTGGCCCTGTGTGTTTGTGCCATGTTGGGCATTCTGCTGATGTTGTCCATAAGTTTTTCGAGTGTCTCCTCAACCTCAAAAAGAGCCACGGCCTCTGTTGCATCTGCCACGCTGGCTAGAGTAAAGAACAGTGTCTCTGCTTTGAGACGTACTAGAACCTATATTCATTCCAAGCTTAGTTTCCTCATGCAGCAACAAAGCAATTAGCTCATCCCAATTATGGGATTCAGCTCTCACAGAAATAAACATATCAAATGCTTTATACTCTTTGCCAAGTCCATTCAATGTCATTGCAATCATATCATCCTCAGACATTGAAGATGGAATGGTGGCAAGTTGATCCGCTTTATTCTTAATCTTTGTAGTGTAGGTATGAATGCTTATGCCATTCCTAGACATGTTATTGAACTATTGATTTAGTTGAATCTTTCTTACATGTGTTACATTTCCATAATTCTTCATGAGTATGTCCCATGCATCCTTTGAAGAACTGCATCCAGTAATCTGTATAACCATAGCATCTGATATACATAAGGAAAACCAATGTAACACCTTGCATGCTCTCTCAGTCCATAGCTTATGAGCTCTTTTCTGATAATTTGTCGGATTCCTTTCATGTATTTCAAGTTCAGCCTCATCACCTATACATAAGTCCCAATAACCTCTGCCAACCAAAAAATTCTTCATATGAAACTTCCATAAAGGAATTTTTTTTGTTGTCCAGCTTTTCTTCCACAATTTGAGTGATATTGTCAGTGCCTTGAACATTTGCTCGCCATAACTCCTAGCATTTTTCAAAATAGCAAACATAAAACTTTATTGTTCTAAAAAATTGTCACACTTGTCCTAAGAGTTTTTTGTAGCTACAATCTTGGTGTGAGCAATCAAATGTAAAAGAAGATATAAAGAAAGAGGGGATTTTGCATTGAAAAAAGGTTCAAGTTTAGTATTTAGATGTGAAAATATATTGTATTAAATAATAATTTCTTATTACAAAAGTGTGATCCAAGCTATTAAATGGCTCTAATGATTTATCTACATCTCTTATGCTCATTTTACCTAGCTTACAGGATGCCTCCCAACACCCTACTTCGATCCAATATACTACTACTCAAACTTCATCAAAGATTAGTATAAGAGTTATTGTTATACTAATCTTAGTTGTTATTGTTTGCCATTGTTTCTTATCCCCTTTTTGGTGTGATGGGCAAGCTCTTTCAACATGTTTATAGGGCATTCACTATGGAGCAAGGTAGCCGGTGGTCAAGCATTCCTGATGATATGCTAATGTCACTTAAAGTTGAGAAGAAAGACCTTCATATGGCCTTAAATCCCCTACACTTATACATTGATGCTATCAAAAATCTTTCTCGATAAGTATCACTAAATAGGACCTTGGGAATTTGCAATGGAAGGGGGATATAATTAGAATAGACCAAGGTTTCTATGTGAAGGAAACTTATCAACCTCATTAGGTTCTTAATAATGTAAAGAAAAATATTAAATTGGGAATATAATCAATTGGCCCCTCCATGTAAAGCAAAAAATGCTCAAAGTTTTTATTTGCCTTGCAATCTCATGCTACCCCCCTCTCCCTCTTATTTGTTGGAATGACATGCCATAAGAATGGGATTCAATTATAGGGAAATTTATGAGGGGCAAGAGAGGCAACAATAGGTTTGCCTCCCCCATGTCAATGCAAGATCTAAAGTGCCCAACAAGGTGCTCTAAATTATTGATTCTTGAAGTTGAAGGTGATGCCATGTGAGCCAAATTGCTAAGTAAAGTGTTAGGCAACATAAGTTTCTTGGCTTTTGGACTTGCTCAAAAGGGAAAACAAGAAATTGTGTAGCTCATGAGACCTATCAAGGAGGGACACAATTTTCTCTCATGTGATTAAAAAAGCAAGACCTATGCTCGAGCTATGGGACTCCTTGTAAGTCTATTGGTCTTATGTAGAAGAATAATTAACAAAGATAGTTCGAAAAACGATGTTAACACTGATGGAAATGTCTCTTGGTTGTGCCCTTTTAACTACCATTAGTAGAATTGTGAGAAGGAGGCACCTTGCTTGCCAAGTTGGGTCCCTGCAGGTTTAAAGATCATCCCTATTAGGATGGGACCTTGAAAGGATTTGACCAAGCTAAAATTGATTATGGAATTCCTAGCTCTCATAAGCTCTATTAGGATGTCATAGCTTCCAATTACAAAGGCTTCAAGCTTGTAGTAGTTAATACGGTGCCTAGTTTGAAGCAAGCAAGGAAAATAATTTTAGTCGCATTGATCACAAAAGCTTGTTCGAAACTATTGCCAATGTCAATAATAATGGACTAGGGAGTAGATACTTTTAGATGATATAATTAAAAAAACTACTTCTTAAGATAGGGTATTTCTATGGAGGATCATCATGGGGCCATTTTGAGCGGAGAAAAGCTAAAAAAGAGAGGCATGACTAATGGAAAATGTTGACATGAAAATGAGGAGACATTGGTCCACCTCTCGTGGGATCGGTGCCTAGCCAACAATGCTTGGTCTCAAGTTCTCCAGTATTCCAGGGGATGAACAATAATGGATGTTGTTTTGCATTTATACCTTACCTCTCTATTGACATTGATTTGATTGAGGAGTTATTCATAAGGGAAAGGAAGCCTTGGCCTCTACCTAGCTAGAAAGTATGGTAGGTTAGTAATCCTATTATCAAAACCCATTTTAATAATCACCTTTGTGATATATAGCCATTTAACTTTATCAAAAGCATTTCACACATCAAGTTGAAGGAATATTATTTTTTGCCTTAAGGTTTTGGCCCAAACAAGATCAATTAAAGCACTAAGAGCATTGTCGAGTAAATTCCTTCTTGTGATAAAACTATACTAATTGCTATTGTATATTTTTGCATTATTGGACCTAGCCTCCTTGCCAATGCTTTGACAAACACCTTGTAAATAGTGTTCACAAGAGAGAAAGTCCTCGAGTTACTTAATTTAGTTCATTACCTTTGTTTGGGGATGAGTGTGGTGATGGTCTTAGTCCATAGTCTAGGGAGCCACCCCTTTGCTAGTTCTCATTTTATCACCAAGCACGATCCATGAATGTTTAAGCAACTCACTTGTAACTCCACAAAAACAAAGGGCATTCTCTTGATCCCATACTCTTTAGTGCCCCTTCTATTTTATTCATGGAGACGGCTCTGATTAACTTGGAATTCTATCTAGCATATAAATATTAGATCTAATAATCAATGCACTGCTTTCTCCTTGTCAATGAACTTCTCTTCTTTGTGAAATTTGGAGAATAAGCCCTTGCATTCCCAATCAACATTGTTGAACAAAAATCTAATCTCCATTGTCCGATTTCATGGCCATGAGGCTTTTTAAAATAAAGTTTACACGAAGACATCTTATAAAAGCAGGAGATATAAAATTTAGATCAATGTTGATAGTATTTTTATTGAGATTAGGCTAAGCCTCTCTAACTCATATATGAGGGTTGCTCTTTTGATCACTTTGGACTGCTTGAGGATGTCCAATTTTGCTTCATTCAATGCTTTGCATGTGCATGAAATCAAATATAAACCAACTTCCTTCGTACTAGCTAGCAAATGAAGCAAGAAAAAATACTACTCGTGTAGTTATATATTGAAGCTTGAGAGTCATAGAATCAAACTCATTCCACCAAGTAGGGGCCAACAAACTCTTTGCTACATCAATTTGCCAAGAATTCTCACACATCCCTTCTCTGTGTTCATACTTTACTCATTACAAATATGCCTTCTTACCTTGGTTGCTTGGCTAATAAGTGGTCTCATATCTTCCTAAAGTCTTACAAAACCTATTTATTTTGTGGTTGTTGGAAGACTTGGAACTTGGATCCCAGACAAATCACAAGCCATATAATGGAGTGTGCATATTTTCCTAATGTGATTCATGTAATGATTGCCTTCTCACATGATGTGAAATATGTGAGCTCCTATATATTTTTCAATGCCTCATGGAAGTGCCAATAAACCTACCATCACAAAGTTTTCCTCATCAATCATGCATAACGCAAGCAGAAACGACTTCACCAACTCAATGATTCTTGCAATTTTTTGCCAAAATCTATTGCTTTGAATATATATGACATATTTTCTTATGCCATCAGTATATGGAGGATTCTTTACAAGCCAAATACACTAAAATCTACTTCCAATTGTCTCTTAGAGCACATGTTTGACCTCTTTCAATCTAGTGAGCACTAGATAAGCAATAGCAAACTACATCGCTCAAAAAATCATTGAGCATTTATCAAAGTATCGTTGACATAATGCATATGTATACTATTGTTCTTTGATAAACTTCATAATGTGAGTGGCATCCAATAACATAGGTTGAATGAATGAGAACTTTTCCACATCCTTTAATAATAAATTAAGAGTGTCAGTTGCATATATGGCAAATCTATCCCTTTAGCATTGAGACGATCCTTCGAAAACATGGTCAGCAACCTTGCTAAGTAATCAACCTCACATATAGACCTCTAGTATAACATGATGGTGCTTTGTCGAATTACTAGTCCCCCTATCAAGGCATGGCATTCTTTCATGTAGCACCATAGCATCCTCAAAAGTGCATCCACCTCACTGAAAATACCTCTCATGAGCAAGTACAATCACAACCTACATTCATTGCACCAGTACTGTATAGGCCTTTATTAAAAAACCGCTTCTTCTCTACTCGACTCTTTTTCAGAAACCCAAGTAATCTTTGATTACTTGGTTATTATGTGCTCACATACACCCTTATAATTTGAAGCATTATTTGATAGAATAGTAGTGGCATTCTTTGGAACACCCAAATTTGTTGTCGACTACTCATAAATATTTTCTATACAATGATATGTCTTTTCTTGAAATTATGTATTAATTGCTTCCAAAAAAACCATGCCTCTTGGATCTAGAGTGAAAACATTTAGCAATGGCTTACATTGATTATTATCCAATGCAATTGCACATCCATATAAAGGGACAATATCAAATACTTACATTTTAGATGTATCTCTAGCTTTGTTTTAGTTTTATCATTCAAGTAATTTTCACACAATTTATTAAAGTATCATAGAGTGAATCCATCTTTGACCATGGATATTAAAGCATCTTGAAATATTGGATTTCGAATGACATTAAAATTAATGTCACACACTATAAAAGCATTGTCCCTTTAGATGTAGTATTATGTTATTTTGCTTTTCAAATCCTGCCATCAATCCTTCTTGGCACGAACTTTGTTTTGCATGGGAATATCTAACATGACTTGCTTATGGCAAAGATTGTATTGAGACATTTGCTATACGATACAAATTGCTAACTTGAATGTGTGGAACATTTGTCTCTTCAACAAACTCTTTAGCTCTAGATGTAGTTGCTAATCCTACTCCTTCAATATTTTCAATGGGCAATCTTTTAGCCGTTTTTCTAAGAAATCTCATTTTAAGCGTATGTAACCTCTAAACAAAGATGTACATGAAAGTGATGCTTATTTAAAACCTACAACCTTCTATTGCTTGCTTAAATGAAACTTTTATGATAGACGTTAATGGATCTTAAGATGAAAGTTATACATTCCTCAAGTGGACTTATTTACAAGCAAAAAGAGCACGTAGGATAATAAGTAAAGTTGTTTCTATCCTGTAAGTTCTTCCATATTCCTAAACGAGTCTAGTTGTAAATAAAATCATTAAGTAAAGTTATTCTATCCTCTATTTTTTTCCCTTCTCCTAAGCAAGTCTATTTCAAGAATAAATTTATCAAGTAAAGCTAATACTATTCTCTAAGTTTCTCCCTACTCCTAAATAGGTCCATTTAAAGAATAAATTCATGTATATATGTATATATATACATAGATACATACATAGATACATGCATGCATGCATACATACATACATACATACATATGTATGTATGTATGTATGTATGTATGTATATGCTCATTCATTCATTCAAATGAAAAAATAAATTCAACTTAAAGTTTATTTTATGTAAAGTTTAAGTACTTAAAGTTTATTTTACTCATTTTTCATTTTTATCATGGATTTTTTTTGTATGATAGAAATGGTATACTAATTACTTTCTTAATCCAATATGGCAATCTCCATGTTGATTGATGTATTTTCGTATTATACCCATATTTTTGGGGGCTGTCTTATAATAATCTAGTATGTTGCAAAAATTATACGAATCTCGTGTTCATATTAGTGCAATCTAGCTCTTAAGGAGGCACATGTCATGCAACCTGAGATTTGGCCTTTTTGACCTCCTATAATGTAGATATATTCTTTGTGAGGAAATTTAGAGCCAATCCATCTATGTAGATTGTGCTCATGCCCTAAGACAACATCAAAGTTATTCTTGAAAATTCAATGACAAAATAAGCTTTTCCCAACATCACCATCGAGACCTTTAATATTGAGGGTTGCTAGCTTAATTTGGTCCCAACCCATTCCCATTGTGGTATTTTGTTGATCTAATATGTCGGGCCGCTCAAAACCCTTATATCCACATTTGAACGTAGTTTGATCCTTGAGCCAATTGTTTTTCCCAATCTCCTCTTACCCTCCTTGTTTATCATACTTGAATTGAGTAGCAAACCAACAGTGGCTTCTATTGTCATATTGCAGGGCATAGCCTTTCCTTGAAGCCATCTAAATTTAGTGTCCATGCCAAGGTATTCCATGTCCAAGTGATCCAAAGGGATCTTGTTGAGTTGGAAAAATGTGGTAGGTTGATTCTACACTTTGAAATGGAGACCTTGCTCCAAAAATTTTCAAATTTGGGGTGGCTTTGCCAAAGTACTTGTATTAACCATTATGCCTTGCCTAGGAGCACATTGCTTATCTTCGCAATCTTTAACAACTTGCTAGCTTTCTTCATCTCCCTCTTTATAAAGCATATAGCTTTTGCTCTTACATTGATGTTGTTTGGCATTAGCCATCTTTGCCAAAGAAGGTTTATTATGAGCATGCTTTGTTTTGTCTTCATCGTCACCAACCCTTGAACGTTCTTGGTAGTGGTGGCCCCATGCTCCACAATGGAAGTAAGCTCTTACAAACTTACTTGAGACCAAATTAAGCCACAATTTTCCCATTGCTTTCTATTGTATTCTTGAGAATACATATTCTATTCTTAAAGGGATCGGTGAGATGTGGCATGTAGAAGGGTTTTTCCAAACCCTTGGTAATGTCAATGAGTATTTCATAAATATGCTAGGAGGTTTGGTATTTCCACCCAAATATGACATTCCTTCTTGTTGCTATCTCTTCTCATGGGTTGCCAAGGCATAACATGGACCAGATCAAGGCCCTAAAAGTAGATACCTAGAGCAAGCACTCTTCGAGTTGCTTCTTTGCTCCTAAACACCATTTTGTAAAATTAATTTTCTCCACAATAATTTTGATCCATGTGACCTTCATTCTCAAGGATTGCGTCAAACCAAGAAGCCATTGTTGTAGCTGTTGGGTTAATAGGCCATTGGGCTTACCCGTGTACAGTGACCGCCCATATTCTTTATTCATATATATATATATATATATATATGAAAGTGCAATAAGGCTATCATAACATTGTTGGCAACACCTACATTGTGTGTGCTCTTCTCTCCCGCGTCTCCTGAATCCCTTTCAATTGGTATCAGAGCAAGTCCTTCACGAGCGCTTCCCGGCCTTCCCCGGCATCTACACGAGGTATGAGAGCTTGCTTCTCACTCAATTCTCAGCCATTCTTTGACATGAATAGCAGGGTTTCATGAAGAGGTAGCCATAGCTTCCATCATTGAAGCTTGTTCTCTTCACCTCTTGCTTGGACTTGTCCTAGGCTTGTGTAGGCCTTCATTGGGCTCTTGCTGATCCCCTACCCACCCTGATTTGGCCCCTCAAGTACAGCAATATGCTCATGTTTTATTTGCGCGTGTTTGAAAAAAATGGCTCAAAAATCACTCTTTTTGTCATATCTCGGGCATTCGGAACCCGATTCAGGCAAGGTAAGAGTCTAAGTTGGGGTGTTGCAAGCTCCGTACACAATGGTGATGTCGGATTTGCCAAATTATGATGACAGAATATTTTGCAATAGATTTCAGGTTTGAGACAACATGTATTTGTATGCGTATGGCTTATGTGATGCTTCTACTAATGTCTATTGATACCGGATCACTTGTGGATGTTTTGCCTCTTATGTGAGATGCATTTGAAGCTAATTTAGCTCAGCCATTGACTATTTTGAACAGTCCCAGATCTGTCCAAAACAGGGCAACCACCTATTACGTCAATTTTATGCCCGATTATGCCCGGTTGGTGCCTACATGTCTGGGAATGTATGCCTATGAGTTGGCACTTGATTTGAGCTTGGTTTGAGCATTATTTTACTCAATTTTGGACTATTATTTGCTGTTGGAAACTTCAGGGCTGAAGCTATTTATGCTACAGTTGGGTTATGCCTATTGGTCAGGGGGTGCTCCTGGCTACTCATATGATGTCATAATGTATTTGGACTATGCCACATGTCTTATTTATGCTCCGGAATGCTTTTGAGCTGAGATTAGAACTCGATTTGGGTTTGAATGTCACTTCTTTGTAGCTGGCATTTCATCTATGACATGGTTTATGCCTAGGCTACCCAGTACGGGTTATGATGTCTTGGTGAATGCTTTATGCTTTGGCTATGGATGGCAATTGTTTGAGCTTGTCTCGACATTCATTTGAGTATTCCCTTGAGCAGTTGGACATTGACTTGGCTTTTTCCATTACGACCTTGGATGCTATATGAGATTTGATGCTCTGATTATGGATCTTGGCTATTACTTGGATGCACTTGCAAGTATTGAGTAGTGAATTGCTCCTTTGTTTTGACAGTTGTCTATTGAGCTGTGATTGCTCGCTTGCATTCGATATGTGGGATACTTACTAATTAGTGGACTTGGATAGTGCTTGGGATTTATAGTTATGGTCGTCCTGCTTCTCTGTTGTATGGCATCTATGCTATTTGGGCTGCTATTGCCCGTGTATGTCAAGGAGTAGTTGATCTTTATGGCCACCCGTGTATGCATATGGTCTATTGCTATGTATTTTACAGAGTCTCTTACCTGGATGCTTTTACATAGATATTTGGGCTTTTATTGGAGCTTGATTCTTATAGATTTATTTGCCACCTACCGTTCTTGGCTAGACATGCATATCAGTAAATGGTATGAGACACTGCAAAGTTATGTATACTCCTATATTTCGGGGATGCTTATGCATTTATGGCTCCGAGGTATGCTTATGCTTTTATGGTTGCGAGCTACAGTGGTTGGATATGTCATGCTTTTGTCTGCTAGGCTTGTTCGTATGGGAGCTTTTGCATCCGTGGTTGATACCTTTGTGTTCTCCCCTTCTGGTTTGGATGAGTCCCCTTTGCAGTATGCTATGACCACTTCCAGCTCTTCTAGTCATGTAGACAGTCCTCTTGATGAGCCTGTTCTCTCTGATGAGAGTTTCCCTGATTCTTTGAGCTCCTTGGATGTATTGGACAGCCCTACTCATGCTATTACAGAGCACTTGTCCACTTCTACAGGTTTTACAGGTTCTGTTTGCTTTCATTGTGGAAAGACAGGGCAAGAGAAGCGTAAATGCTTCAAGTGGATTAGAGAGCAGAAAAGATTGCGTTGCACTAGACATGAGAGCAGAGTTAGTGATACAGTAGGTGAGACCACTGTTGATAGTGGTATGTTGCATGTAGTTACCCATGATGATGCAATTGAGCCTAGACTCCTGGCATTATGTTACCTGCTGATTACTTGCTTAGTGATATGGCCTATACCTTTGATTGGCTTTTAGATAGTATGGCATCTTGTCATGTTACTCCGCATAGAGCTTGGTTCTCTTTTTACATTGAGGTTGACGAATGTATTTCTTTGGGCCTTGAGCAGGATTGTCATGTTATTGGTACAAGGGATATACACTTGACTTTGCCAAATGGGTCTGCTCTTATGCTCCGTGATGTCTTGCATATGCCTACGCTCACTGATCTCTGTCAGTCAGTTGCATGGTGCAATATATTATGTCTCTCGTGGGGATAGTTCATGGAAAATCCGTTGTGGTTGCTTGGTATTGGGCAGAGGTGCTAGATATGGTAGTGATTATGTAGTGCATGTCTCTCATGTGGGAGATTCTATGGTTGCAGTTACACAGATACCACATGCATTGTTATGGCATTGTTGTCTAGGCCATGTATGATACACTGAGATGGATGCTTTATGTGATATGGGCTTATTGCTTGCTCTTCCCCATGCTACTTGCCCTCATTGTACTCATGGTCTGTGCAAAGCCTCTTTGGCTTATGGCGATTATGTGAGGCATGCTCCTCTAGATCTTGTCTATGTTGTAGTATATGGACCTATGCCTTCCCATTCACTTGGTGGAGCGTCGTATTTTGTGACCTTCATGGATCATGCTACCCATCGTGTTTGGGCTTACCCTTTCGTACGGATTGAGGATGCTGCAACTATACTTGACAGGTTTATGGATTCTGCTGGTTGCAAGCCTAGGGCAGATGGATTATGAGATCTATGCTATCTCTCCCAGTTTACAATCTATTGTCAGTAGTATGGCATTGATTATTTCTTATGCCCCTGGTATTATGGGATTGCTCATGGCATGTGCTTGACCTTACAGGCGAAGGTTGCTGCTATGCTTACCACAGTTGGATTCTCTTATGGCTTTTGGGCTGAGGCCCTTATGATGGCAGTCTACTTGGTTAACAAGACGCCATGCTTGACTTTGGACGGTATTACCCTGCATGAGGCATGGAGTGGTATGAGACCCTCTTATGATCACTTGAGGATATTTGGCTGCGAGGCCACTATCAGTATGCCACATGAGTCTATGTCACGCAGATGTCTTTTCCTTGGTTATGGAGATGGTGACTTTACGGCTTACAAGTTTTGGGATTTAGATGCCCAACAGGTTTTACGCAGCCGTCATGCTGTCTTTTATGAGACGCAAACATCTCTCAGGCCTCTTGATGTGTGTTCAGTATGCTTTATGGCTGATTCTACAGCCGTATATCAGTCTTCCGCTTTGCTGAGGCCGCATACTATCTTGAGACCCTGTTTGACTTGTGTCCTGGATGTTGGCCCTCTTTTGATGGTTGACCTTGGAGAGTTTGTATGCTCTCCGCTGTCTTTTATGCGTTGCGCTAATGCTATGCACCACTCTAATGCTTTACAGCCGTGCACTTATGAGTTGTGTTGCTTGCTTCATGGGAAGCAATCATGGATTGCTCTATTGTCTAGAGCTTGGGATCGCTTATCTCCTGGATGTCATGGACTCAGGGATGCTTGACTCTTCTTGTGAGGAGGTTCTCGCCACTTATTCCATAGCTCACTTTTCGATTGGGCATTGGGCGATATGTGATGATTCCTCTTCCTTTCTCTTTTCTTTTGTTTTGTTTTTTTACTCCCTAGCCCGTTGGTATTTTAGTGGGAGGTTGTTAGGGTAAAAGGCCCTTGGGCCTGCCCGTGTACAGTGACCGCCCATATTCTTTATTTATATATATATGAAAGTGTAATAAGGCTGTCATAACATTGTTGATAGCACCTACATTGTGTGTGCTCTTCTCTCCCGCGTCTCCTGCATCCCTTTCAGTAGCTTTGGAAGGTTCCGTAGCAAAGAAAACCACAGCAACCCTAGTATTTGAAGCACAATTTGTTGTTGTCAGCATCCAAGTCAACCTTCCTAGATGCGCCATTACTTTTCTCATCCATGTTCTTCTTGAGTGTAGTTGCTAGAACCTCATATACAATCTCAGGGTTGGCTTTAATTCTAAGTTTGAAGTTGTTTTGTGTGTTGACAGAAAATGGTTTTCTTCGAGGAAACACTTTCTTTCACACTGTAGAGCTGGTTGTTGAATAGGGCTAGCATCAACCTCGACTTCACTCTGCTTCCTTGTGCGAGCACACTTCACTTCTCAAATTTCTCTCCTTCAGAGTTGTTATCCTCCATGACTGCATCATGCACGTCAAGCTTGCTCCTACAATCTTTTGTGCTAAGCTCTATGCATTTGTTTGCATGTAGGGGCTAGACACGCCATGGCAATGAATCCTAAATTTACTTTTTAATGACGATTTATTATGCTTGGAAAATAGTAATGAGCACAAATGTGCTTAAAGGTTTAACTTTCACACAACCTGGACTTGTTCAAAAGTTTCAATTCTCATGCGGACAGCTGCAAAAGTGTGCTTTGGAACTTGGAAGGTAGAACGCAGGGTCTGGATTGGTTATGCAAGCGCCTAAGGCCTCTGGCGCTGGGCAGTGGCGGTACGTGAACAGCTTTATAATGAATTATGAAAGGGGGGGGGGGGGGGCGGCCGGGCTCGCTTGCCGGCACCTCACAGGTAAAGAAAGCGCTTTTCACCGGGGCGAAAAGTGTGTGAGAGAGAGAGACCTAACCGGCGATAGAGAGCTCCAGCTAGAGAGAGAGAGAGAGAGAGAGAGAGAGAGAGAGAGAGACTTTTACGAAAAAAGAGAGAGAGAGAGAGAGAGAGAGAGAGAGATGCGATTCAGTAAGCGTCTTTTCAGTTGAAAGAGAATGTTAGCTAGAACACACGAGGAGAGAGAGAGAGCAGCGACAAATCATAATCTCATTCTTCCTCTTTTTTATCGCTGTCCTCCTCTGAGTCCTCTCTTCTCTTTCTGCTGCCCAGCTCGCTCTTTCTTTAGCAAGATCAATTGAAAGCCACGGGGCTAAGGCCATGGTTTTGCGACCTCCTCTATGCTGGTTTTTGGCAGATTACCCTGGACTGTGCAAATGCTCCCGATGGAGCATTTGTCATGCCCCTTTTAGAAAGGTTAGAGCCTGAGGATCCCTCCTTTGATCGATCAGGGTACTTCAAAGGTCAACCACGGCCAGTTTAACAATGAGGCAGGGTCCGGTGTGCAATTGCGCCTCAGAAGCAGATTGATGTGCTTATTCAGGGTCGTGGTATTGAGGCTGCCCCTTTGATTCAGCATCATCGAGCTGCCTCATCATAAATGGTGCTGCAATGGATGGATTACAAGACGGGGCTGTTGATTCTAATGGAGCTCAGCTTTTGCAGTCAGAAATATTTCAGATGGCTGTTGATTGATTGTAATGGAGATCAACTTTGAGATCAGAAAGTTCCAGCTGGGACCAATGAGGCCCTCATGGTTTTAACAAAGCGCATCAGGAAGCAGGTGGCTTGGGATGGTCTACTCAGGAAAATACTTGTACATTCTTTGCAGGACTCTGGATCTTCGCAGGTTTTAACAAGCCTTTTATGAAGCAGGCTTCTTGAATATAGTGTGTGGGCTATCGATTTATCAGATTGTCCAATGGTCATCGACTTGATACCAGATTGTTGAGGCTATAGTTTGAAAGTTAGCTTGGTTCTGCATGCATGTGCTGTGGCAATGATGTTTCAAGTTTGCATGGGGTGAGTGTCATCATACGCTTCAGTAACATATGATGGAGAGGGCTTATAAGCCACCCAGCAGGCGGAGATCGGATGGAACCAGATTTGACTTCAGCCTTCAGTTTCATGCCAGCCGGGTAAAGGAGATCCTTCTGTTTCACCCTGACCTTGCCTGGTTGTATATTGTTTTCTCATCCTTTACCCTAATTGGCTGTTTTTTCAAAAATATGCACTCTGAAGCTGGTTTTCCAATGCTGATCCTTGAGTTGACTATCAAAACTGGATCAGGTACCGAGTTCAGGTTGGGACAAGTTGGTAGTCTCTGTACTATCATTTGAGACAGGTAAAATCACAGTGAAGACACCAAGAGGTCATGTTCGGAATGGCACTTGCCAATGGCTGGAACCTGTGATTGAATCCACAAAACTGACACAGGACCCCTCCACGGGAGCTTATGAGGATAAACTGTATAAACTTCTGGTTCAAATGGTGGGATTCAATGACATGTACAGCTCAACTACTTTCATTTTGTGCAAAGCAATATTCAATTGCCAAACTGTTATATGCAGGGCTCTCTCCGAGTTGGCATATTGGGAGAGGCGGTTATCAATCTTTCAGATTATGTCAATGCCAGTTCACCTGATTCCATTGCATTGCCTTTGAAGAACTGCTCTGCCGGAACTGTACTGCATGTAGGTTGGCGAAAGCAGGTTTTTTGCTTTTAGGTTTCTTTCTGAAGTTTCAATGAAGTTTGGCTTTGTAAAGTCATTCTTTTAATGTTTGACCAGGATAAGGATTTGTATGTGGAAGTAAAGGTTTGAAAAAAATATTGTTGTTGTGGCATTTGGGCTTAAAGAAATCTGGTGGTAATGAAATTTTGAGAAAATGACATCAGGAGTTTTTAATTTCTCTTTTCCTCATCCAGACAAGACTGAATGACACCCTCAAGCATGGGATTTGGTACATTTGTTAGAGTAGTGACAAGAGTTGAAAATACTTTTCTTACGGCTTTCAAGAGTATTGCAATGGCATCTTCTTCAGCAACCAGAGCTTGAACGGAAGCTCATTGACCCATCAGACCCTTCATGTGGGAAATGAACTTTCCCAGGTCTTCTCCTTGTTTGTATTCCAAGCTAAAGAACTCTATTTTGAGGAAGATTTTGAAATTCTTCCCTGCACCATACAATTTCTCGAGCTCATCCCACTTCTCTTTTGTAGTTGCAAGCATCATCAGTGGATTATGACACATAATTTTCTTCCATCAAAGTGATTATAGTAGCTTCTGATCTTTGAGAGTATCTTAGGTAGGGGAGCCTTGTTTGGTTGGTTTTTCAGCAGCTCAGTCTTCCTTACATCATCAAAGAAATGATGATGGTCGTTCTAAGACTGTTTAGTCCCATTCGGATGCCTACAGTTATAAAGAAGCTTCTTATCATGTTAGTTTGCCTCTGTGGTCTTCCTACAGTTGAAGTTCCATGCTTAACATATGACATGTTGTGTGTTAAGGGAGTTGGGTTATGCATTATGAATACAGATGGATGCTGTACCTTATAGTTGTGATGATGTGGTGTTGTGATATGCAGGAACCCACAAAGCCTAAGATTTATCAGCTTTTATGATCCTCCTTACAGATGCACAGAATGTATATGTGTCACAATATATTTGTTCAGTCTTAGGGGAGCAATTATAATTTGTAAAGGCCATTTCTGCACCTCTGTTTTTATAGCTTTAGGGCGGCTAAATTGTGAATCATATGGGCTGTTTCTTGATCTCTGATTCTATAGAAGCAAAATGTGCCTGGTACCTTATTTTTTTTCTTGACCTGGTTGGTGTAGACTCATGGTGATTTAAGCGGTTTCAATGTGGGTTTCTCATTTTTGTGCAGGTAAAAGTCCAGTGCTTAACACCAAAAATCAGCTCAAGGTATGTTCTATCTTTCAGAGAATGGTTGAAGCAACAACAATCTTGTCCTTCATGCAGGAGCTTTGAGACGTGATCTGTTGAACCATAGGGAATTGGACCGACGGCGTAATGCTAATCCGGAGCAAGAAGAAACTGGTTCTGAAGAGGATGCTAGTAGCTTTGAAAATCAGACACGGAATGTAGGGGCGTCAGCAAATCAAGTTTCAAGTGCTCAGTCATATCTGATGAACCTGCAGGGGCAAGCAAAGGTAAATTTGCAGTCTTATTGTTTGATTTTATTGTGGTGTTTTCATCCTTATTAGTTTATATTCTAGAAGCATGCGTGCATTGATCCTCATTAATACTAAAAACTCATTTTTTGCAGACAAGGAGATCCACTTCTCCCACTAAGCTGCAGAGGGTAAGGTTATTTCCAACTACACTTTGGATTGCTCCGAAGGCATGTTGATTTTGCTATCCATAAGTGGTTTTGTCTGTGAGGTCTTATAAAATAACTGGGACTTTAAATTGGGTCTCATATTGCTTTTTTCTATAACCGACTGGCTTCTCAGTACAGGGTCTTCTCAGCTTGTAGTTCCAAGTTTTGGAAAATTTTTCTGTTAACTCTGATAATGTATAAGGCTTGCTTACCACTAGAAGGTTTTCTCAGCTATGATAATCTCATTGACTCCATTATGAACATGGAAATGCAGGATGGACCTCCATCTAGACCAGCATCACGCCATAGTTCAGATTCCACTGATTCATTATCATATGGCAATGACTTGAGTGATAGTATGACAAGAGATCTGGATGCAGTTCCAACCTTGCGGCGGCCTGCTTCCACTTCAAGCCGAGACTCTGGCAATGGCCAGGACAGTGGTAGATCCTCCTTTGCACCAGGTACAAAACAGCCAAATGGAGCAGCGTACACAGCTAAGGGACAGAATGATTCTTACAACTGGCAGAATGAGCACGTAAACTCTAATCTGGCTAATGGAACTCGTACCTCATCAGGCTTATCCCAAAAACTGGAGGCAGCTGAAGCAACTATTCAAGAGCTACGGGGAGAGACTTTAACATGGGAAAGACAGGCACGCAAGTTGAATGTAGAAGTGGAAACTCTAAAGCAGCAGCTTGTGGCAGAGCAGAAGAATGTGGCAGAGCTTAAGATTGAAATGTCTGCTGTTGAAGCTGAGCGTGATGGTTTGAGATTGGAAGCTGAACAACTAAAGCTGTCTAAATTGGGTTCCAGAAGATGGGATGATGAAAATGATGATATTAGGTGGGAATTAGAAGAATCCAGACGTCTGATCAGAACACTGCAAGAAGAAGCTAACTTCCAAAAGGAGCTCACAGCAGACCTGCAGATGCAACTTCGTAAGACACAAGATTCCAACTCTGAGCTTGTTTTTGCAGTAACCGAGCTCGAAGAGAGCTTGGATTCAAAAATTAGTGAGGTGGAAACTCTTGCAGACATAAATAGAAAGCTGAAAGAGCAACTCAATGAGCTGCAGCATTCAAATGCAGAACTTACACATATGGTGACTGAGCTTGAAGAACAATTACTTGCAGACAGGGAGATGGGCCATCCAATAACAAAGTCTGGTCAAGGCCACATCCAGCTTGGTATGGATGAAGCAGAAATTTTCAGGAAGGAGGCTGAATGGGAGCAGAAATTTAAGGCAGCTCAGTTTGAGTTTCTGCAAAAGTTGGCTGATAAAGAAGAAAAACTTGAAGCCATGGAGGCCAAGCTTCGGCAAGCCACCTTAGGGGACAATGATTTCGATGCAGATGATACAGAATGGATGAAAGAACTGAGCTCTGCAGAACAGGAGAGTACACTGAAGATCATGGAAAAAGATGACATAGTTGAAGAGCACACAATCAAGCTCGATAATCTTGAGGATAGAAAGGCGAATGAGCTCATCACTGAAACTTCAGACAAAGACTGGTTGAAGATGGTAGATGCATTGAGGAGAAAAATGGAGGAGCAAGAGGTAGATTGCAAAGAGCTAACAGATGAGAATATGGAGCTTTTTCACAAATTAAGCACAGCCAGCAAGGAGCTGGATTCTAAAAGGGCACAGATTGCAGATCTGGAAAAAAGGCTAGAAGGGATGTTGATGAATGATGCCGGGGGATCATTAGACAAAAAGCAATCCCTCATCAATGAGCAGGAGTTCCAACAGAAGCATCAACAGAAGCTGATGCATTTACAAGAAGAAAATGCAGAATTCAGAGAGCAGCTGAAGCAAGTCATCGCATCAAACAGAAACCTGGAGGCTATGATTGATGAATTGCAAAAACAAAAAGAAGAGCTGGAGTTACAGTTGCAATACTCATCAGAGAATCTTAAAGCAGATGATAAGAGACATGATGCTTGGATTAGCGAGCTGTACCAAGAGTTGGAGAAGCATAAGGCCTCTGAAAAATCTTTGGAATTGGATCTTGCAGAACGTTGCGTTGAAATTGATAGACTTATTCAGGAGCTGGCTGATCATGTCGCCAGTGAGAAAAGCTTGGAAGCACAGCTGAGAGAAGCTGAGAATGCAAGGTCATCGCTGGATACAAAGCTTCGGGAACTGTCAGAAGAAAGGGGTCTTAATAAATCACGTATTGAGGAGCTGGAATATCAGCTGCCAATACTTTCAGAAGAAATCAAGCTACTCAATGCCTCCAAAAATGAATACCATTCGATGGTTCTGAAGCTAGAGACAGAAAAGGCAGATATAAAAGAAAAATTAGATGAGGCACAAGATGAAAGCAGAGGTTCTAGGGAAAGGCTGGAGGAATTAGTTGGACAGATGACTGCATTGACAACTACTCTTGATTCACAGCTAGTTGCAAAGAGAACATTGGAGAGGAAAGCTGCAGAACTAGAGAGGGATAAAGAGGAATTAGAGACACAAATTGTGGATTTAGAAGAAATGAATGTGCAACTTTCTGAAAGGATATCTGGTCTTGAGGCACAGCTTAGGTATATCACTGAAGAAAGAGAGTCTTACAAGCTAGAGATGGAGATGGCTCGAGGTTTGAGCCTTGACCATCAAGCTGAAATCAGTAAGCTTGAAGCCAGGTTACAAGACACTTTGAGCGAACATCAGATTCAATTGACTGAGTTGGAGAAACAACATACTTTGGCTTCACAGGAAGCAGAGAACAATTCCAAGGTGAGGCAAAACCTTCAGCATGACCTTGAACAAACAAAATTCAAGTATTCAAATTTGGAACACTCTTACAATGAGCTACAGAAACTGGTAGCAGACCTAGAGCGGCATCAAACATTCTGTGAGCAGCAGTTGCAAAATGCATCAAATGAATGTGGATCATTAAGAGCAAAGTGCTTGATGCTGGAGGTTGACATAGTGGAACGCCAGAAGGACGTTGAACAGAAAGATCTCGCTTTTAAGGCTAAGATTGAAACACTTATAGGCGTAAATGATAATTTGGAACATCGCACAAAGAAAGCAGAGGAGTCATTAGTTCAGTTGCAAGAAGAAAAGATTGCTGCAGTGGATCTTTTACAGAGTGAACTGCAACGAATCACTGAACAACTATCCTCGACCTCTGATGAAAAAGAAAATCTGGCTTCTCAGGCTTTGGTGGAAGCCTCTGAGCTGCGTGCTGAGAAAATGGAACTGGAGGAGAACCTCAAGCATATGCAAGAGAAGGTGAGAGAAATGGATGAAGAATTATCTTGTTTGCAGAAGCGATTGGAGCTCAAGAATGTTGAGATGACAAGAGAACTTGATGCATCTAAGAGTATGCAGGCCCACTTGAGTCAAAAGGTGGAGGAAATGCATTCTGTTATAGAACAACTGACTGCTTCTGGAGAAGATGATAAATCCAAAGTTCAGGAGCTTGAGAGGTTGTTATCTGGCTTGCAAAACGAACGGATGTGTCTAATGGATGAGAAAACTGTCCTGAGCAATCAAGCTGTTGAATTGTCCTCAGTCAAAAAGGAGCTGAAGAGTGTGAAAGATGAGATGGAACAGAAGAGTCTTGATAAGTCTGCTCTTGAGTTGTTGCTAAAGGAGACAACTGCTCAATGTGCCAATCTGCAGCAAGAAAAGATCACAACTGAGGAGAGGCTCAGGGCTGTAGAGGTTTATGTGTCTGAAGTGGATGAACTCAAGCGACAGAAAACTGCTCTAGAGGATAAATTAGTTCGTTTTCAATCACTTTTAGAAGCACAAGAGGCAGCGAAAGTGCAGGAAGCTGAACGGCGTAATGAGCTGATTAGGCTTAAAAGGCAAATGAGCCAGGCCCAGCGCAAGCTGGTGGAGCAAGAGGAGGAAAAAATCGAATTGCAGAGGAGGATTACCTTCTTAGAAGAAGAATTGTCTCAAAAGGTTGATACTTTAACTAGAACAGAAAAGCAGCTGAAGGCCCTTGAGGCCTCAGGGGGTAGTAAGAAGTCTATGGACAGGTCAAACAGCAAGCTGGCTTTTTCTTCACCTTCGAGAGACTCAAAGGAGATATTGGAGTTGCGCGAAAGGTTGAGATTCTTGGAAGTAAGTTGCTCAATATTTCTGGTCTCATTATTTGGACTTCTATCTGATTGTCTTAAGTTGCATAGATGAGTTCTCGGTTGTCCCCCCTGAAGAAGTCAATGTTCCTCTTTTATCATTATTGCTTGCATGGTTGCTTGTTTGTTTTATCGACTCCTCTTGAGTGGTTGTAGGAAGATGGGAGGGCAAAGGAAGAGGAATTGAATAACATTAAACAAGAGTATTTGGAGAAAGAAGCAGACCTCCTTAGAAAGATTGAGTATCTTGAGCTGTCAAATGAGCAGCTTATAACTGGTCTGGCTGACTCAGGGGCAGACCAATTGAAAAATGAGGTGAGCTTTCTTGCTTCTTTGCACTAAGCACTCAGCAATTTTTCCTTCTTCCTGTGTAGTTGTGTTGTTTGCATTTGTTTGGCTCTTTGTTGATTTAATTCATGAGCTCAGTTTCAGTACATGTTTTGGCTCTATTCCTTCCATAAATAGCACAACCACGATAATATCCAAAGCAGGTTATTTAAACAGATTTGAGCTGTAGCACAAGTGGTGAGCTGAGAAAGATGAGAGAACGTGTATAGTAAACTTACTAAGATATACTGAAAAATGTAAGGCTACACTTCACCTTGGGCTTGGGGCTTGTTGCAACATGAGTACTGTGATGTCTATAGAAATGCGTATTTAGGTTAAAAGATGAGCCTACATCCAGTTGATTGAAATGTTATGGAGATCTTGCTATCCATGCTCCCTATGGGCCAATAGAAGATATACTATGCAAAGAAGACACACCCTAGATCAAAGCTCTTGGTTGTTGTAACCCAACCCAAATCATATCAAATCCACAACTGTGGATCTTGAACCCAAGGGTCTAGGACTTTGTGTCATTAATGCAGTTGCTTGAATTGACACATCCATTGGACTACACCTCTGCTAAGGGCACTTGTCATGGCTGTGATCTTTTTGTTGGCACTCAATGCATTTGTTCTCCTCCCGCAGCCATTGTGTCTCCTGACGTGCAGTTGCCTCTTGGAAGAATTCTCCCTTTGCACCATCCTTGGACTCAGCCTTTGCACTAGGTGGCTAGTGCAGTGCTGATCCTTGGCATCACAATGTTGCATTTTTATTCTTGTGTTTGCTGGCTGGTTGGTAAATCGACCCTATTCTTGGTGTGCGCTTTTTACCTCCACACTGATGTAAGAAGCTGGGAAGAAGATATATTTTAGTGTGCAGTTATTCATAATACCTTGTCACATTGACATAGGTATAAAAGGGGTGAGACATGCAAATTTTCATATCTTTTGACATTAATATATTTACTGTCTCTTACCTCACCTCCTTGTTCACAGCTTCTATGGTTTCTCTCTTTTCTTTCCTAACTTTCCAGTCTTTCTTTCTCCTCTGTTATTCTTTCTCTCACCTCTCAATTCTTTCCTTGACAAGTGATATCAGAGCATAAGCTTTTGACCCATTTGATTTTTTCATTTTCATACATATTTTCTCTGAATTTTCACCATTAAATTTTGGACAGCATGTATAGGAGCCACATGGTAGGTACTTGCAGGTGTTGTACTTGGAGTAGAGACTAATCTTGGAGCTTTGACAAAGAGCTTGAAGAGACTTAGCCAAACCTTGCTAAAATTGTAGGGTTGCATCCATTATAGGCTATTTTGAAGGTAACTTGGTAAAATAGGGGTTAATTGAACTTAGGAGAAGAACAAACTGTGGTTACTTTTCAAAGAGGGGGTTCTCTTTTCCCTTTCTTGATACTTCCCAGCAGGTTTTATGGAATTTTCAGCAAAGAATTCACTCTACCTCTTAGACGTTGATCTCTAGAGGCTATTCAACACTTGTATAAGGTTCCTCTCTTCATTCCAAGTAGGGACATAACCAATCACAAGAGCGTCAGCTGTCTATGGTGCTTCAAAAGCAGCCCGAAAAAAATGGCACAATTTTAGTGGGTTTGGCTGATCACTTATTGCTATGCTTCTTCCGTGTCAATCTTGCACATGAAGGCTTCATTAAGCAACAAAAACCTTCTCTATTGAGCATTCATTCTAGTCCTTTTGGCATATTTCTTACTCTTTTAAATCCTAGCAGTGCTGTCCATGGACAGCCATGAAAGATTTAGTCCAAGCTTCAACTTCTCTCAAATTTCTTGAACATTCTTTATCATTTCAGCCCTGGACTCACTTTAGTGAAGTTTCCTTGAAGAAATTGCAAAGATTGAGTAAGATTAGCCAAGATTCAACCTCAAGAGTTTCCATGGAGTCAAGATTTGGAAAGAATGGGTTCAAGGCTTCAATCTCAAGCTTCTGAGGTGTTAAGATTCTTTTCAAGTGTCCAAGGAACAAGGATTGAAGGTTATTTCAGTACATTGAGCAACCGGAGGCTTAATTAAGCATTTGGTATTATTCAAGCCTTCATCAATCTATGCAAGAGGTATTTCTCTTCAATTCTTGATCTCTCTCATCTATCCAATTGTTGAGCTTCATACATTTGATTGAGATATTAAAGAATTGAATAGTTTCCATAAAATTTCAGCCCATCATTCGTTAAATAAGCCCCTTCAGGGAATGTATTACTTGCTTGATTTAAACAATGAATTAGAAGCTTTTATTTGAGTTTTCAGTATTACATCCAATCCTAATTGTTAAAGAACCAATTGATTGGTTAAATTGCTCACTCTAATCCAATAATTTGTTGATGATTGTTTGATTCACGGCAAAATATATCATAATTCATTGTAAAGGGTAAGTTAGCAGTGAGTCAATGCATGGTAAGATTCTCTTCCGTTCATTTTGCCAACTTCAATCCTATTGCATCTCATGGAATGAGCTGAATGGAAATTTCAATAATGCATATCATGTTGATTGATTAGAGTAGCATATCATTGCCATGTTGAGATTCCCCATCGAGGAAAAAGGTGGATGCTGGGAAAGATAGTGGGACAGAGAGGTGACTCTCCCCCACTATTAAAGATCCCAAAGAGGTGTAACCAACCGACTTGGGGGGGGAGACTTTGTCCACCTCCCAATGATTCAGAGCTCATGTAGAGAGCCTATTTTGTCGTTTTATCCCTCACATAGGTATTGCAAGTAGAGAATTGAAGATATAAGCACTCTCAAAGATTTAAGTCTCTTAATGATCAAAATAGGGTGAAACAAGGCTGTTACAACATTCCCAAACAAAAAGCCATTTGTTGGGTCATAGAACTAATCTTGCTTAAGATTTTCTTCATGATCTTCAATTTTAGCATGTGTACCCATAGTTTGATCCTCAATTTCTTTCTCAGCAACATCTTTACGGACAATCATATTGTAATCTTTAGACTTAGTATAGATCCTTCTCTTTCTCTCTCTAAAGAGATCCATAGGTATAAACTTGCCACTATTTGTTGAATTATTTTAAAGTCTATTGTCACCTTGTTTAAGCTTAAATTTATGGGTGATTGCTGGCTTTGAAATGCTGTTCTGCCTTGAAGCATTAAATATGTGATATGTGGGGACTTTGCGAGGTTGCCAAATGAAGCACTAGATCCATGAAAGTTTCCACCAAAGTTCTCATGCCTATTTAGAGCCCTTCTCTATCCAAAATCGACATAGATAGGGATATCCTTCTTATGCTTATGAGCATATCTTTCAACTAATTCAATAGCTTAGAATAGCATGGTTGGCCTTTGGGCAATGACATCAACTGATAGACTAGCTCTAAACTAGCTTCTCATAGGGTTTGAAAGCCCTTACGTACAACCATTTAGGTGGAAATAGGGTACTTGTAGGTTAAATAGGGTGTAGACTTGGACAATTCAGCCTCAGAGATCGGGCTACAGAATTTTCTGTTGTAAATCTATTATAATGTACTAGAGCTCATCTCGAAGAGGGTGTCGTTGGCTCCGCTTTAAATCAAAAAGTTTGAGAATTGGAGTTTTCTAGGTCAAGTTATAGCTAGTTTACTGACAGGGGAAGTGAGGTGCCTCCTCCAAAAGACTCGAAGGAGTCTTCTTAGTAGTCGACCGAAATTCATATCCATGCACATCACCATCTAGTCTCCCCATGGGAAACTTAGGACTTAGTTGAACATGGGAATCTCAGTTCTACTTCATAGGGGAAGCGTGGACAAGTCACCCCTAACAACAATCTAAGGCCCACCTAAGAAAGACCACTTTGTAGTCAATCAAAGGCAGGAGTGAGGTTAACAACACCACACTTGGTTCAAAGAGAGTGAGAGATGAGGGAGAGTGTAACTCGATCCCCCTATTCATAAGGTAAAATCTCAGCTCCGGTTCCCTAAAACGGTGTTAAACTTGGTAACTAATCCTATCGATATTGGGAGTGTCACGATTTAATCAACTCTATCTAGTGTTGAAAAGTTACCCGACTTATCGGGTCCACCTAGCCATAGGCATTCGATCGTCAACATCGAAGCCTCCCACTTTTCTTGATTGGGTTTGCTTTAGTTTTCTAATTAGCAAAGCATACCACCATGCTATTTGAACATATTAAAAAAAAAACTTCTTTTAATTACTCAATTAAACTGGGTTCGTTAAACTCAATCTTTAGCACATAATAAACAATTTGGAAATCAAATACTTTATTTCATAAGAAGCAAAACCATCACTCCGCAGAGTGATACAAAACTGTTGTTCCATAAAAAGATATTGTTTAGCCTAGGATAGGACCTTTCAATCTTATAGGACTGGGATGTATGTGATCGCACTTTGTTTGCGGTCAATATGAAGCTTACTGGTTTAGAGCTCCTCTAAGCTTTCCTGAGCCTCAGGAGCCGTCCTATAGAGCAGGGGTACTTATCACTCGGCCCTTTGCCCTCTCAGGTGCTTGAGTGATCAAAAATAAAAAACACCTACCTCCCTCGAGAGCATAGGACTCCCATCCGCAAGTGAGTTTTTCCACACTCCGCAGAGTATTTAGGCAGCATTGGGTTGGGGATCCCAACGCCCCGAGCCACAATTCACAACTCGTTCGGCTGTTACAAGCACGAAATCATAAGAGATAATTCATCATTCATAAATCCAATAGCGGACATAACCATAAAACATTTTTAATACACTTGTCAATATATGCGATGCATAGAACTTATGCCTCTCATCAATTCCCGTGTTTTTTCCTAAAAAGCAATTGATAATACTAAAATGCTTTTGTAAGTTTAAGTACGTTCTAACTAATCGTAATCTATGTAATAGACTTATCCTATGGGCTTTTCTAACATTACTAACTTATCTCTCATTTTATCGTAAGATGCAAAAAGCAATAACATAGAATTATAAAATTAGGAAGTTGTAGAGTTAATAGCTTAAAAGTAATTCTTTTTTTAGGTACTAAACTTGATTATCTCCGTTTGGCCATCCATCGTGATTACGGGTTATGAGCGCGATCTCGGTTTGTTGTGGAATAACCGGTCTTTCGGGTTGAATGGATTTGGAGGTAACTTCCGCTTGCGCTTCAATAGTGCCTACTTCCTCGCGTTGGGGAGCTCTCCGAGCATGACCTCGCTCTGCATCTCGACGTCTTTTAGGAGCCATGGAAGAAGCTTGATGGATTTGAGCAGCGCTTCTGTGTAGGTGTGCAGAGAGAGAGAGGCTTAGCTGATTGCAGCAGAGCTTCGTCGCGTCAACAATAGAGAGACTTTTTCTGTAAGGATTGTTGCTATTATTATTATTATTTTGACGTGATGCTCTATTCTTGTTTATATAGTAATCGGAGGGGGGGGTAAAAGAGAGAACGCTTGCTTTTAGCGTTTTCGATGACATCATCGATGATGTCAGAGAGGGGCTCCCCCATCCCGACAATGTCGTCACCCAAGTGCACTTAATTGCCAAGTGACTATTTACTAGGCTAGTTCTTTTTGTTATTCTATACTACAAACATAGTTTTAATAAGCTTGTCTTGGGAGGGTTTCCTAAGTTTTCCTTCAATTATCTTCATAGTTAGAGCTAGTTTTAGAAAATGTGCAATCTTTATCATTTTGTTTTCAACATAAATCGATTTTTGGAATGTATATGTACATTGTTGATTAAAATAAACTAAGTAATGGGGGGACATTACATTCTTCCCTCCTTAGAGAAATCGAGATATCCTCATTTCGAGAGAAATTGGGGGTATTCTTTCATAAGGGTTGCCTCATCGATCCAAGTGGCATCCTCTTCAGGATAATCCTTCTATTGTACTAGGTGTTCTCTTAGGATTTGGCTTCTTAGAGGTTTTTCCCTTGTATCTAGAATCTTCTCGGGTTGCATTTCCAAAACTCCTTGGGTAGGCACGACTATTTGTTTGTCATTAAGCACATGATCGGGGTTTGGTACATAAGGTTTCAGTAGGCTTACATGAAATACATTGTGAATCTTGAGATGGGGTGATAATTTAAGCTTGTAGGCTTACCTTCCCATTACTTTGATTACTTTATAAGGTCCAAAGTACCTTGAACTAAGCTTTTTGTATTTCCCCAAGTATAATGAGCTCTTTTCAGGCCTTACCCTTAGAAACAACATGTCACCTTTCTTGAATGTTCTTATGGATCTTTCAAGATCTGTATAGGACTTTTGCCGATCTTGAGCAACTTGAATGTCATGTCGGATCAATTGGATTTGTTGGCCCATCTCTTCAAGCATAGCCTTAGAATCTAAGCCTCTACCTTCAGAGTGGGATCTGAGAAGTTTAGAGGTATACGATATTCTTGCCCATACAAGGCTTGAAAATACGACATCTTGATTGTTTGTTGAAAGGTAGTGTTATAAGCAAACTCCACCAAAGGTAGATTTTCAATCCATCGTCTCGGTTCTTTGCCACAATAAGACCTTAGAATTTCTTCAATGGTCTGGTTGACTCTCTCAGTTTGGCTACCAGTTTGAGGACGATAAGCAGTATTCAAGCATAGTTACATTTCAATTGCTTGTAATAGGCAAGTCCAAAACTTAGAGGTGAATGAACTTGGAGTCTCGGTCACTAATTATGCTCTTTGGCAATCCATGTAACGTAAATACTTCTTTGATAAAGACTCGAGCAGTGTCAGATGACTCATAGGTTGTTTTGATTGGGATCAAGTGTGCAACTTTTGTCAATATATCAACCACTACCATGATGGAATCATATCCACCAGCAGCAGTAGGTAATCCAACAACAAAGTCCATACTTATTGACTCCCATTTCATTTGTGGAATGTCCAAGGGTTGTAACTCTCTAGGCATCTTGATCCTTTTTGCCTTGACTCTTTGACAAGTCAAGCATTGAGTTACATACTTTAATACATTCCTTTTCAATCTTGGCCAGTGATAGCTCTTATGAATTGCATTGAGTGTCTTGGTATACCTCGGATGTCCTGCAATGGGGTTGTCATGTGCTTCCCATGAGAACTTGGCCTTCACTTTTGGTCCTTTTGGGACACAAAGGCGATCATGGTAATATAGACAACCATTGCTAGCATGAAAATCCTTAATCTTAGACCTTTCTTTGTCAGAGCTTCCTCCTTGAAGTACCTTAGCCATGAGTCCTTCATATTCCTTATCCTGAGAAATAGCTTGGCGTACAAGCTCAAGTACAGGGTTATCAGGTATGGATACGGTTCTTAAGCTTCGAACTTCGACAATGCTGTTAAGAAAGGCT
Source organism: Lygodium microphyllum (assembly GCF_053477565.2). Lineage (NCBI taxonomy): Eukaryota > Viridiplantae > Streptophyta > Polypodiopsida > Schizaeales > Lygodiaceae > Lygodium > Lygodium microphyllum. The sequence goes on from NC_141149.1 coordinate 140,261,532, forward strand.
TTTTGGCTTAAGGCATCTCCAATAGTGTTGTCATTCCCTGGACGATATTTGATTTCAAAATCAAACTCTTGCAATATCTCTATTCATATTCTTTGCCTCATGTTTAGGTTAGCTTGGTTGAAGATCCACTTAAGACTTTTATGATCTATCACTAAAGTGAATTTCCTTCCCAATAGATAGTGTCTCCATAGTTTCAAGGCATGGATTAGTGCGAGTAACTCAAGGCTATGAGTGGCATAGTTGGACTCGTAGGGCCTTAATTTTTTGGAAGTATAGGCCATTGGTCTTTCTTCTTGTACTAGCACCCCACCGATTGCAAGTCCACTTGCATCAATGATCACCTCAAATGGTTGACTGAAGTCAGGGAGTTTTAGTACAGGTGTAGTGGTTACAGCTTCTTTAAGCTTATCAAAGCTTTCTTGATGTTCAATGATCCAAATGATTGTTGTATTTTTCTTTAAAAGATTTGTCAAGGGTGTAACAATGAGGGAATAATCTTTGATGAAGATTCGGTACCATCATGTCAGTCCTAAAAATCCTTGGATTTCTTTTACTGTCTTAGGTATTGGCCATTCTAGGATATCTTTTACTTTGGTAGGGTTTACTGAGATTCCATTAGTAGAAACAATGTATCCAAGATATCCAATCCTGTTAGTGCGAAATATGCATTTACTCATCTTGGCATAGAGCTGATTTTCATGGAGTGTTACTAGGGCGATCTTTAAGTGACCTTCATGTTCCTCTATTGTTTTGGAGTACCAGTATATCGTCAAAGAATACTAGCACAAAATCATCTAGATATAGTCGAAAGATGTCTTGCATTAGACAGTTGAATGTGGCTGGGGCATTAGTCAATTCGAATGGCATGACCAAAAATTCATAATGACCATACCTAGTGTTGAAGGTAGTCTTTGGGATATCTTGCTCCTTGATTCGGATTTGATAGTATCCGGACCTTAGATCAATCTTGGAAAAAACCTTGGCTCTGTGTAGGCGATCTAAAAGTTCATCTATCTTGGGTATGGGGTACTTGTTCTTGACCGTAACTTGGTTTAGTCCTCTAAAGTCAATGCGGAGTCTAAGTGTTCCATCCTTTTTTTTCTGGAAGAGGACAGACGCTCCCCAAGGTGAATTACTTGGGCAGATAAATCCTTGCTCTATCAGTCGCTCCTTAAGCGCAATAGCTTTAGGAATAGATATTTTGTACGGTCATTTTGATATTGGTTCGGCTCCAGGAACCAATTTTATTTCATGATCAACCTCACGATTTGGAGGCAGTTGAGTCAGTTCTTTTGGAAAGACATCCTTGAAGTCATTGATCGAGGAAGGTACAGTGCCTTCATTAGTCTTTTTGACCTTATTCAACCGGATTGTGTAGATTGGTTGACCTTTCTTCAATCCTTTCCTGAGTCGGTTTGCCTTGGCTAGTTGGACTCTAGTTCTTCTAGCTACAGCTTATTCTTCTAAGTCTCGAAAGATTATTTTCTCTTCAGCACATAGAATCTAGGCTTTGTTCTTCTTGAGCCAACCCATTCCCAGAATGCAATTGTAGCATCCTAGTGGTAGGATTTAGAATTTTGCTTCAATTGTATGGCTGTCTAACTCAAATTGAAGTTTTCCTACAGTTTCAGTTGAGGCGATTTCCTTTCCGCTAGCCAATTCTACTATCGTTTTCCTTGTTCCCTTGGATTCTATATACAATCTTTTAGTTGTTTTGGGTGCAAGAAAGGAACGAGTGCTATCATAATCAATCAAGATTATAAACGACGTACCCTTGTAAAGTAGTTGGAGATTGAATTTCTGATCATTGGTGGTCCGCTCCTTTCCTTTCCACGAGAGCATGAATGGATCCTCTTTCAATTTCTTAACCTAATGTGCATTCCTTGGGTTGTCCAATCACGGTATTATCCGGGCACCAGTTGCTCTTCCACGTCCACGGCCTAGGTTGTTGCCGTTCCCTTGGCCTCTTCCACCAATCTGGTTTGGGTTAGGATTTTGAGGACGGTTAGGACAATTTGCCCTTAGGTGTCCAGTCCTTCCACACTGGTAGCATTGCCTATTGCCTATCCCATTTGGTCCTTGGGTGATTGCATTAGCTGTACCATTCCCTCTGGCATTGGCCATGTCGATACCACGGTTTGGGTAGCCCCTTCCATAATTGTTTATTGGGTGGTTCCTTTGGCCATTTCGAGCGATTTCCTTGGCCATAGGCTTTACTCGCATAAGAGCATCTTTGAGAGTTGTTGGTCTTATTGATTCAAGGCGAGTGTCCAAGGGTGGATTAAGTCCTTGGCAGAACCTTGCAATCTGTTGAGACGCTGTCATTGGGGGTGTATATTTGTGGAGACTCACAAACTTAGAATAGTATCCTTCCAAGGTTAGGTTTAATTGTCATAAGTTGTAGAATTCATTTATCTTGATTGATTTAAAAGATGGAAAAAGATAACGTCCTTTTACAACTTCTTTGATCTGCTCCCAAGTTTGGAAAGCTTCTGTTACCTCTTTATCCCGGCAAAATTGTTTCCACCAAAGCTTAGCTTTGCTAGTAAGACGAAGACGAGCAGTCATGGACTGATTTGCAGCAGTAGTTTCAACGGCTAGGAAATAGTCGTCCATAGCCTCAATCCAAGCTTCTGCATCTTGCTCCACCTTGGGTCCTTCACTGCTAAACCCAGGTGCTGGTGTCTGCTTGAGAAGAAACTTCTTCTCTTGGAGTTTCTTATATGTTTCATCAATTCTCACTAGTTGGCGATTTTGATTACCACACAAGTTGAATGTTAGATTTGATTTTTCAAGAGTTAAAGTATCTACTCTCTCTTAGTCAACTTTAGAAAATAAAGTAATCTTTATTTATCAAAAGAAGAAATACAATGGAGATCAGTCATGGACTGCATGTAATGGTACATTTACAAAGTAAGGGGGGTTCTTATTTGTCTCTAAGGCTCTATAAATTGAGGGTAAAGGAGGGTATCCTCTGACAGAGTAGCCATTTCGGCCATGTCTCCCGTGGACTACTATACGATCAGGAGGTATAATTTGGATGACTTGTTCATACACCGAATGATGTAGGGTCATTGTCTCCCCATTAATTGTCACAGTATCATTAATCCTTTGCCCTTCAAATAAGAAACATTGATCTAGTTTTAGTTTTTCAAGCCACCGAATTCTCTTGAGATTACTCTTGAGGTTCCTTGCATGATCGGGGTTGATCGTGAAGAAGCTGCGAGCTATTCTCCATGGCATTCGTCTAAACCAGCCTCGTTGGATTCGAATGTAATGAGGGTCTGTCATATTTTCAAGAATTATCATCACGGATTCTCGAAACTCGAGGATTGGCAAGCAATATTGTATGCAATCTTGAATACCATAAATCAATTATAAGCTTGTTCAACATCCTAAAATACCATAATACACTTATCAAAAGCAAAAGAGAGATATTTTTATTGTCATAAGAAAGTACAAGTGTTTAACAATGTATCTGTGTAACTTCTTTATTACAAAACGAGGTGGTTTGACCTTTGTCTCTAGGAATTGGTAAGATTTTGGGAGATTGGGATACTCTGGAAGCTCATAATTTTTTGACTTTACGCACCCTGTAAGGACAATCCTATCGGGAGAAATAACCTTTGTATATTGGTCATACACCTATTTATTTCTCATTACAAGTTTTCCATCTATATATTTTGCCTTATCATTTCGAAGAGGATTGTACTTATAGAGTCCTATCAATTTGAAGTCTTCGAGCCATTTCAACAACTTGAGATGGACTTTCACATCTTCGTACAGAGTTGAGTCTAAGTAAAAGTAAGGCGTTGCGTCCTTAGGTTGGGCTCCAGTTGTAGCCCCTTCGTAAGCTTAAATAACTCCATAGATGAGTCTTCTCTAAGATAGCCATTATACTCTCTCTTAATTCCAACACGTTTGACTGGTAAGCAGTGGAATGCATGATCTAAAAAATCAATCACATAATGTGTACTTCATCATTAACTCGTCAAAGCAACTCAACTATCATCATAAGCTCATAACTCACGCTCTTCAAAAATAATAACGAGACTTTATATTTATGAAAAGTATTTTCAAAGATATATTGATCACACTATGATCTACCAACACACCATCTCATGGATCATTTTCTCATGAAAAGTATCAAGGTCTATACTCTCATATCTTGGTGGATTCTCATGTACATAGCAAACAATATAATATGGTGGCTCTTGGGGGTAACCAAAACATCCTATGCTAAAATAAGGCCTTCTTAGCACTACAACAACTCTCTTAGATGGTACTATTTGTAGCACTTTCCGATGTATTCACAAGGTTTCAAGTATAGGCTCATTCCCAATGTCTAGTAACCGTTCAACAAAGGCACTAAACAAAATGTATATCTTAACTATCCTAGATTGTTCTGCCCATTGAATCTTCCATAGCTACTAATGAAGAAGGATGTTATGCCCACAATATATCCCTATATGTGACCTATTCGTCGGCCAGAAATCTCTCATGTACCATGCGTTAGGATAAGGTTGCAATACAATTTGAGGAATAAAGATCATTTCCATTATCTCAAAAATAGGCTTGCGGTATGAGAAATTATTCGATCCTAAGGCTACTTGATACATGATGGGAAAATATCTTGCAAATGTGTAGCTTCCTCATTGTTAAGTTCCTGTGGACACAATGTGCATGCTAGTGTTAGTGCAAGATAATCAACAACAATTTTCATTAAACAAGTGTGTTTATTTTATTAATTCATTTTATATGTTGACTACTTAATCTTATACTAAAAGCTCTTTTGAAACCTAGGCTTTGATACCACGTGTGAGGTGTCTCCTCCAACAGACCCGGAGGAGTCCTCTTAGTAGTCGATCGAAATTCATATCCATGCACATCACCATCCAGTCTTCCTATGGGAAACCTAGGACTTAGTTGAATATGGAAATCTTAGTTCTACTTCACAAGGGAAGCGTAGACAAGTCACCCCTAACAGCAATCTAATGCCCACCTAAGAAAGATCAGTGAGGTTAACACTACTTGGTTCAAAGAGAGTGAGAGACGGGGGAGAGTGTAACTCGATTCCCCTACCCATAAGGTAAAGTCTCAGCTTTGGCCCCTTAAACTTGGTAACTAATCCTATCGATATTGGGAGTGTCACGATTTAATCAGCTCTATCTAGTGTTGAAAAGTTATCCGACTTATCAGGTCTACCCAGCCATAGGTGTTCGATCGTCAGGATCAAAGCCTCCTACTTTTCTCGATTGGATTTGCTTTAGTTTTCTAATTAGCAAGGCATACTACTACGCTATTCGGACATATAAAAAAAATAACTTTTTTAAATTATTCAGTTAAAGTGGGTTCATTAAACTCAATCTTTAGCAAATAACAAACAATTCGGAAATCAAATACTTTGTTTCATAATAACAAGAAGAATCATCACTCTGTAGAGTGGTGCAAAACCGTCTTTCCATAAAAAGACATTTTTTAGTCTAGGATAGGACCTTCCAATCTCATACGATTGGACTGTATGTGATCGCACTTCGTCTGCGGTCAACAGGGAATTTACTGGCTCAGAGCCTCTCTAAGCTTCCCCGAGCCTTAGGAGCCGTCCTACATAGCAGGGGCACTTATCACTTGGCCCTTTGCCCTCTCAGGTGCTCGAGTGATAAAAAACCAAAAACACCTACCTTTCTCGGGAGCATAGGATCCCCACCCGTAGGTGAGTTTTTCCACACTCTGCAGAGTGTGTAGGCAGCATTGGGTTGGGGACCCCAACGTCTCGAGCCACAATCCACAACTTGTCTGATTGTTACAAGCACAGAATCATAAGAGACACAATTCATCATTCACAAATCCAACAACAGACATAACCATAAAACATTTTTAATACACTTGTTCATGTCTGCGATGCATAGAACCTACAAGCTATCCTCCTCATCAATTCCTATGTTCTTTCCTAAAAAGCAATTCATAATACTAACATGTTTTTGTAAGTTTAAGTACATTCTAACCAATCGAAATCTATGTAACAGACTTATTCTATGGGCTTTTCTAACATTTCTAGCTTATCTCTCATTTTATCGTAAGATGCAAAAAGCAATAACATAGAATAGAAAAATTAGAAAGTTGTAGAGTTAATAGCTTAAAAGTAATCCCTTTTTTATTTACTAAACTTGATTATCTCCACTCGGCCATCCATCGTGATTATGGGTTATGATCGCAACCTCGGTTTGTTGTGGAATAACTGGTCCTTCGGGTTGAATGGATTCGGGGGTAACTTCCACTTGCGCTTCAGCAACGACTACTTCCTCGCATTGGGAAGCTCTCCGAGCATGACCTCGCCCAATATCTCGACGTCTCTGGGGAGCCATGGAAGAAGCTTGATGGATTTGAGCAGCTCTTCTGCGTACGTGTGGAGAGAGAGAGAGAGAGAGAGAGAGAGAGAGAGAGAGAGAGAGAGAGAGAGAGAGGGATTGGAGCAGAGCTTCGTCGCGTCAACAACAGAGTGTTTTTTTTTGACGTGATGTTCTATCCCTGTTTATATAGTAATCAGGGGGAGGGGTGTAAAGAGAGAACGCTTGCTTTTAGCGTTTTTGATAGCATCATTGATGATGTTAGAGAGGGACTTCGTTTTTGGAACGTAGTGTGGAGATAAAGATAAGAATTTACGAATATATGGCGGACACCGTGCATCGCATTGTCGGGCGGGCGTCACTCCAAGGCTCACGACCAAGGCGGCGAGACCTTGGCATACTTGGCAACGGCTACGAAGGCTTTATTGGCGCTGTTGGTGGCGTGCGAGAAGCTCCCACTAGCTTGTAGGAAAAGCTTCCTGGGAGGTCATCTATCTCGGCAGTGTCGTCACCCAAGTGCACTTAACTGCCAAGTGACTATCCACTATGCTAGTTTTTTTTGTTGTTCTATACTACAAACATAGTTTTAATAAGCTTGTCTTGGGAGGGTTTCCCAAGCCTTCCGTCAATTATCTTCATAGTTAGAGCTAGTTTTAAGAAATGTGCAATCTTTATCATTTTGTTTTCAACATAAATTAATTTTTGGAATGTATACGCACATTGCTGATTAAAATAAACGAAGTAATGGGGACATTACAGGGGGTCTACTATGGCAGGTCATAAAGGGAAGAGTAAGGCCCAGGATGAATATGCCCAACAAATCAAAGATGCTTTGTTGGAAATACACCTCAAGAGAGCTCTGAAGAGCCTCAAATGTAAGGAGAACTTAGTGCTCTTAATCATACCATGTGTGAATATGAGAAGAGACATGCTCAAAGGCATATTGAACTATTATCTAGAGTTGAGCAAATGGTTTTGTCAAGTCATCAAACAAAGTCTTCTCTATTGAGAAGTTGGTGGATTCCACTACCCAAACGAAGAAATTAACAAATGGGTAGAATCCAATGCACAAATTATGGCTCAATTCTCTCAATGGATGCAAATGCAAATGGGAACCAAGGATGCTAGGGATAAAGCTTAATCAAACAATGACCCATTAGTCCCATTTCAGCCATCTAATCAAAATGGTCGAAGTCAAGAAATTATTGGACGAAGGGGTATCTAAATAGTCAATATGAAGTAGGAGAGACTTCACAAAGGCATGAAGACTATTTGGGCAACATGAGCGGTGCTAATCCACAAGCTTGTGGACTGAATTCTCAAGTTTTTAGAGGTTGTCTACTATCGGGAAGACTCCACACTAATTCTCAGTCACCTTTTGGAAGAGTACAATCTCATTTTGGAGGTTCAATGCCTACTAATCATGATCAGTCTATTCTGGCACAGTAACCTTTTCATGAAAGGGAATTGAAAGACAAAATAATTTTGGCAAAGTACAGTGGGCAGTCATCTTCACCATTCGATCTAGAGAAACGGATTTCAAAATTAGAGTCCTATTTTGATATATTCCCTAGAAATGATGATATGAAGATTCATTTTGCCTCATCACATTTGGAAGGGTTTGTGCATACTTAGTGGAGATATATTAAAAAGGAGAACATACTAGTAGAGAGTTGGGATGCATTCAAGACACTCATGGCTTAGATCTTTGTTTCTTCTCGTGAAAAGAGAAATTGGTACGAAGTTGGTATGGGCTAGAGCAATGAGGCCTAAGTGTGCGGGATTATAGAAACCAATTCATCAACCTCACTATGTATGTAGAGAGTATAAGTGATAAATCTAAACTCCACAAGTATATGTACGGTTTAGAACCTTCTTTATTAGCTGATGTTATGGTGCCAAATCTCACCATTCTTTTCAAAGCTATTGAGCTTGCGGAATGTTATGGAAGGAAGTATAGAAGAGAGTTCAATTTGAGTCTACTTTTGGACAGCCAAGGATTGTTTTAAAACAAGGATAAGCTGGCAATGTTTATGCAGCAATCATGCACCGAGTGGGGGCTTTAGAGTGCAAACTTATCTATCATTCAATGCTTCAAGACCTCAAGGCAATTTTAGGACAGCAAACAGTCTAAGATTGGATTTTAAACAAGGGGACAACAAGTTTAGAACTATATCAGTCAATGTTAATCCAAAGTCTATTTCTATGAACCTACACAAAGAAATGAAAGAAAAATGCTTATGTTTCAAATGTGGAGAGAAGTATACAGTTGACCATGCAACAAAGTGTGTATAAGAATGCAAGAGCCAAGGTCCATAGTATGTTAGTCTTTGAAGATTCAAAGGATGATAATGATGAGGCAAATGCATTTGTGACTACCATTTTGCATGATAGTGCGAAGAGGATAAAATAGGTGGTGAGAGAGACACAATGAGCTTTTAATTCATTCATGCATATGAACATGTGTAGAATGTAGGAAATTCCCTAACATTTCCTAGATATGTCTATATGCATTTCCTATGTATAACTGGGGAATTACATTTCACACATCTCATAATTGGGACTTTTTAGATCAAACAAGCACAACTCAGGGAAGGTCAAGGAATACTTGGAATGATTGGGCGACAACAAAATGACCGGAACAAAGAGGTTGAAGATCAGTCCAAGACTTCAGTAAATCATCCAGCTTTGAAAGCTCTTCTCAAGGAGTATAGGGATTTGTTTGAAGTATCTATTTCATTACCTCCTAAGAGAACAGTGGATTACCCTATAGATTTGGAGCCAAATTCAAAGCGAGTTAATAAGCCATCCTACAGATTTTGTCTAAATGTGAGTGAAGAACTAGCTAAGCAAATCAAAGAGCTTCTAGAGATGGGGCTCATTGAGCCTAGTTCTTCATCATACACTTCGTCGGTCTTGTTTTTGAAGAAGAAAGATGGATCCTTTAGGATGTGTGTTGATTATAGGGATCTAAACAAAATCATAGTGAAGAATAGGTATTCAATCCCTAGAGTAGATGATTTGCTTGATGAGCTCAAGGGAATTAGGTTCTTTACGAAAATTGAAGTGAGATCAAGATATCATTAGATCTAGATGTGAGAGGATGATGAAGTCAAAACTACTTTTAGGAATGATTGTGGGTTATATAATTTCCTAGTGATGCCATTTGGGCTTACTAATGCTCTAGCTACCTTCCAGAGTTTGATGAATAAGATTTTGTAGCCTTTTCTCTTGGAGTTTGTCCTAGTATTTTTTAATGATATATTGATTTACAACAAGATTCTACAGGACCATTTATCACATATAAGAAAGGTTTTTGATGTGTTGAGATATCACAGACTCTTTGCTAAGGAGAAGTGCTTTTTCATGGAGACTGAAGTGGAGTACTTGGGCCATATTGTCAGTGAACAACGATACATGTTGACCCTAAGAAGGTGCAGTGTGTCAGAGATTGGCAAGCATTGACTAAAAGTCAATGCCTTGGTGGCTCTGAAGACTTGGCCAATCCGAATGGTGCCATAGCAATCTTTGTTATAAAAAATTTCGCTAGTTTTTTTAGTGTGACACCTATCTATTAGAAGTGGTGTAACAATGGAATCATAGATAAGTGCTGAAATGAATTGTTGAACATAAGACAGAAAACAAAAGAACAAAAGAATATTGCAAGGGAAGAGAAATTAGAGATGTGCTTGGGAAATGGAATCCATATACCAAACACAAGAATGATGTGTACAACAGTGAATCATTGGTTGCGTAGGCATCGGCACTGGCTTCTCTCTCCAATAGGAAGACCACTTGAAGAATTATGACGGCCAAATGAGAGGAGGAAAAGCCACTGAATAAATAGGCCCAAAACATGCCAAATGTGATAGTTGGTTGGCCAACAATAAATGCCTAAATAATCACCAGTATGACTACCATAAAATGCCTAAAATACCTAGTAATGTCAAGCATAGCCTAGACTCACTCATGAGCTGACTAGACTGGTATTATGAACCTGGATGTCAATCTCGACCCTAGGATTAGAACTTGCTAGCAGACTTTGGTCGATGCGTTAGGAATATCCCTTAGTGGAACGTGTGCACTTGTATATTGGTATAGATGAGGTGCGGTTGCTCCATCTCACCACCCTCTCACACTCCCTCTTTGGCACTGGAGAGTTGCGAGGGATGACTACATCACTTGGACTAGAAAGCAGCAAAGGAAGGGGCAATCAAGCCCTTTCCACGATTTGAAGAAGTGGATCCCTTCCGTGCCGCAAACTTCTCTTTGGCTAGGGATCAGAGTCGGAGTTTGAGGAAGAGGATGACGCGTCAGAGGGGTTCGCATCTCGCTTCTTCTTCTTCTTATTCTTATTCTGTGAGGCTGCTAACTCCTTGCAGTTCTTCCGTAAGTGGCTCTTCTTACCATAGTGATAATATTGGGCCTTCGACTTTTTCTTTTTGTTTGTAGTGACGGGTTAGGCACGAAGATCGAGACAGTAGGAGTTCCTTAGGCGTGAAGATACAAAGAGAGTGGGAGAGAGTAAAGTAGAGAGTGTGCAGGATTTTAGGTACAATGACAAGTGTGTACCTTTAGGTTTTTAGATAGATATATATATGTGAGTATAAGTGCTAAGTGTGTGTTTACTGTTAAGAAGACTGCTAGGGTTTGCATTGAGGACACACAGAGTGTACGACCACGACAAAAACACAAAGACATAGACAAAGACACAGAGGGCAAACTCAAACCCTAAAGGAAAACTCAAAACTTAAACCCTAAACGCAAAACTCAAAACTCAAACACAAAGAGAAGAAGGGAGAGAGAGAACACAACTCTGAAGTGAATGAATGCTGTAAATGAATGTAAGAGTGTACAGTGTGCTCAAGGGCAGAGCAATGTCGGAGGAGATGCTACTGGTCTGATTTGCAGTCATTGGAGGACCTTCTGAGGCAGCTAGGGGCAGGAGAAGACCAATCAATAGTAGATGACAGTGTCTACAGGCTGTTGAGATAGGGCAATAGCAGTAAATGACGGATTTTCTTCAGTTCTTTGCATCTCCAAGCTGTTGTGGTAGGGCAGCAGCTGCATTTGACTGATTTTCAGTCATTCTTTGCGACAAAACTCTGAATTTTCTCTCTCATCTCCTAGTCATTTCACAACCTTGCTCCGAAGATCTCAACATTTGGACCCTTGGAGACTGAGAAATTGCAAATTTCTCTGCTGTAAACGCTCATTTACAGCAGAAATTAGAGAAATGACTCAAATGATGGCACTTCAATGAATAAAGAGACTGATGACCAGCAAGGGGCTGAAGAGTTTGACGATAGCTTCAAGAATCGAATGCGTACAACAGCAAATCTTTTTGCTGAATTGGCAAAGGATCCCCGGTTTACTCAATTCTTGAATGCCCTAAGATAACAAAGGCAAAGTGAAGAAGACACCTTCTATAGCTTCGGGACAGCCACAAGAACCGAAGGAAATGCCTAAGCCTTCTTTAGAAGAGCCCACAATGCTTGATGAGCACAAACAATTGCTATTCGTGGGGCAGCAAGTGCAAATGCATGGCCAACTTGGTAGTGCCAATCCATGGGAATATGGGCAGCAAGGCAATTATGCACATGCAAGCATGGGACATCAAGGATACTTTGGTGGTGGTACCATTTTTCATGCTATGGTTGGACAGGCACTGTATACGGGAATGTATGGCACAAATCCCTATGGTATGCAACAGCCAATGGATGGCTCATAATACCCAATGTATTCAGGTAATGCAAGTGGAATGCCTAATCTCATGTATGGCAGCATAAGCATGATGCTTGGGGCACAAAGTGGGCCATATGGATATGTATCGGCACCCCTAGGGACTGTTGGAGCACAAGGATTTGGTGCTGGTCATGTAGGTGCTTTAGATAGTATTGGTTTTTATTCAAATACAGCCAATGCACCCTTTTTGCAGCAGCCCATTTATGATAACTTGACTCCCGGTCCGCTGAAGGACTATGATGAAGGTGGCAAAAGCGTGAAGTTTGAGCCTTTCAATGGTGCACAAGATAGGCTGCATCTTCACAGAGGCATCTAAGATACACAAAGCAGCCACATTTTTTTGAAGGGAAATGCATTGCAGTGGTGGTCTACACTTCTTATTCAAGGGAAGTCACCTACCACTTGGGTCTAGTTCGAGCAAATGTTTGCTTCAAATTGGTTGACAAGTGCCTTTGAAGTAGACATTATGACAGGTTGGAATCAGTTGAATTCCAAAGACCGCAAGAACTTGGATCAGTATAATAAGAAGCTTTGGGATGCATTGCTGCTAGTTACTTCTTATCGTACAATATCTCTCTATGAGTAGGTGGAGAAGTATATTTGTGGTTTGCCAAAGGGTATTTGAGATTTTTGCATTAAGTCTACAGTTTCTAGCATGTCTCAGCTTATAGAAACTGCTACTACAATCGACACATTGTTGCGTGGAAAGGATGCAGGATTCCACGATGATGATGCCAAGTCACATGCCAAAGAGTCAAAGGCTGGAAAGAGGAACAAATCGCAGAGAAAGAGTGGGAAAAGTGATGCACTGTCACGTAAACCTCAGTTATCGGCTGTCAATATGGTTTATCACATTGAGTTGGATGCCATGAAAGAGCAATATGTTGATTCAAACTTTGCTAATGTTTATGATCAGCTTTGCAATGGCCAAAGGCATGGACACTTTGTGTACAAGATGGAGTTTTGATATTGCATGGACGATTGTGTGTCACAAAGCAGTTAAGGCCTAGAGTTATTACTGAAGGTTATGCTCCCTCGTATGCATGACACAGAGGTATTGATGCCACGGTCAAGGCAGTGGAGCATTTCTTTTATTGGCTAGCTTGAGGTATGATGTAGAACAGTTTGTTAAGACATGCATGGTATACCAGAAGGTAAAGCATGATAGGCAAAAGATGCCGAGTTTGTTGCAGCCCTTGCCTATTCTAGTAGCCCTTGGCAAAGCATTGCAATGGACTTTAGTTTTGAGCTTTCTAAGACATCTACAGGGAGTGATGGGATATGGACTATTATTTGTAGGCTCAATAAGCAAGCCCATTTCATTCCGGTGAGGAAGAAAATTAAGGCTGATTATATGGCACGATTGTTTTTGCAGCACATCTTTAAGTATCATGGTATGCCAGAGTCGATCATTAGTGATCGAGACCCTTGGATGACCAATTTATTTTGGAAGGGCTTGTTTGAGAATATGGGTACCATACTGAAATTCTCATCATCCTTCCATCCGCAGACAGATGGTCGGTCTGAGGAAGCAAATTCTATAGTGTTAGATCTTTTGAGGTGCTATGTTTCAGACCACAAGACATAGTGGGAGTAGTATTTGCCCTTGGTTGAGTTTACTTACAGTAACATAGTGCATAGTTCTGCGGGCAAAGCTCCATTTGAGGTGGTAGAGGGTTGTATGAAAGTATTGTGAGAGTGCGCTGCGGAAGAGGGAATACGAACACGGAGGGAGAGAGAGAGAGAGAAAGCAGAAAATAGGGAAGAGAAATCTGCACTGACTGAAATGAATGCTGAATACAAACGGGAAGGTGGAAGGAGATTGACCAGTCCCTGCACGCAGCCCACAACATTAGTGAGGGCACCAGATCAGGCTGATGATGATGGCAACACCACCACGGGGGAGAAGGAGTGTTGGAATCTGCAAGAAGACAAGTGAACAAGTGGGGAGGGGGGCTGCCTATAAATAGGCAAAAGGATAAACCCTAACCCTAACCCTAAAATGGGTGCAAACCCTAAAAATGCCCTAAAATGGCCGCCCCACAACAGTGACCAAAAAGTGGCCGGGCAGCCAGTGGCTGCCCACTAAAAGAGGCCAAAAAAAAAAACACATCCTAAGATAGCCAGTCAAGAGTGACTAGCCTCCCCCATCACAACACATGACAGACATGTCAGAGCTCCTAGTGTCCTCGTCTGACTCAGACTGAGGCTCACAGGCAGGAGATGACAAGGTATGACAAACATGACTGCTAACACCCCCTCTTAGATCCTGGATGTGGCTGAAGGCTGAAGAAGAAATAGATCCTAGGGTGGCAAGAGGAATGCCAATGTCGATGAAGTCCGTCGATGTAGACTGCCGCTGAAGGAGCTCCTCACGATCCTGGGAATCCCCCTCTAAAACACTAGGGGCCAGGGAATCCATAGCCACATCACCGAGATCGTCCCCCGCGAAAAGGGGAGGGAACCACCGAAGGAGAAGGTGGGGGATGGGAAGGAACCTGTGGAATAGAAGGTGCACAAGTGGGAACATGCGTAGCAATAGACTGCGGAGGACCCTGCATCAAAGAAGGGAAATGGAGCCTGTAAAGCCCGCTCTTTTGCCAACCTGTAGATAAGACAGCTCCTGTAGAAGAATCCTCAATAACAACGGCATGCTCGGTGAAGATCACTCGTGTGCCAAGCCTCATAAGGCCATAAACTGAGAGGAGGGGAAGGCCCAAATCCGGAACATGTAGGACCTGTGAAAAGGAGCTCAAAGGTCGGTCGGTAAACAAAGGCAATGTGCCAACACCACTAATAGGCACTGATAAAATGTCACCAACAGTGACTGAACCCTCTGATGGACGGAGATCCTGTAACAAATCACCTCGAGGAGTCATATGACTCAAAGCACCACTGCCCACTAACCAAGGCTGCGCAGAAGACACTGTAGCCACGGAAGAAGGATCCTCCTCCAAAGGATGGATATGAAGGAACACTGACTCATGGGTAAGAGCTAGTATAGAGGTAGAAGAAGGCTCCGATGTAGATCCACCCTTCGCTCCCAGACGAAGGTGAGGGTACTTCTTCTAGCATTTCTCCTCGGGATGTGTCCCTTTCCCACAGTGTGGGCACTTCAGTCTCTCTAAATCTGAGTCAGAGCCTGAAGAACTGTTCTTCTTCTTAGCCTTTGACTTCTTCTTCTTCTTCTGTCCTCCGGAACCTGCAACAAAGGCTCTAGTGGAGTCAGATCCACTAGCACTGACCTCTCTGAGTCGCTCGTCATGCTCCAAGACAAGCGGGGATAGCTCCTCCCATAGAAGCTGGGCACGGTCCTCGAAGTAAGAAGGCTGGTGGAGAGACATCAAACCGAGGCGATGGCAGTTGAGTCAAGAGAATCATAGCCATGTCTTCAGAAGATATCGTTCGACCGAGGGATGCAAGCTCATCCCTCATATCCTGTAATCTGTTGATGTGGCCCTTCATGGAAGGACTATCATCAATAGCGAGCATCCGCAACTTCTTTTCGAGAGATATCCGGTGGGCAAACGTCTTCTGTTGATAGAGAGATGCGAGCTTTCTCCACACGTCTGTTGCAGTCTTCAACCTGTGAACATGAATAAGGACAGAATCCTGCAAACTTAGAAAGAGGAAAGATCGGGCTCTAGAATTGAGCCGATCCCATAAGGCTGCACGATCCATAGAAGTCCCATCTGCGGGATCCACCTTAGGCCGGGGAATAGGAACAGAAACAAGCTCCCAAAGATCGAAGGAGTCCAAGATACACTCCACCTTGCAGGACCATAGAGAAAAGTTGGAGCCATCCAACCGATCCTCTTTGGGCAGTTGAGGAAGTATGGGTACCTGTACAGGGGGTACCAAAGGTTGCATCTTCGTTCCACTGGAAGGGGCTTGCCGAGATACATGAATAGAAGGGGGACGGGAAAGAGGAATAGACTCTGGATGACGGTCCTCGTGATAGAAATCACGCCTCCGTTCAGATGAGTGTCGAGACAAAAACTTGTCATCTGAGTCATCAAAGCCCGTAAACTGATGAGAAGACATCTTCCAATCTGCAAAACACCGATATCTGGAGCTGCAAAACGCAAGGTTGTCTGATGAATAGCACCAAGACAGAAGCCGCCAGCACCAAAACGCAGCCTGGAAGTAGGTCGCTAGCAGGAGAAGAGCCGCCTGGAGATGGAACGACAGCCAGATCAGCAAAATGCAGACTGGAGGAATGTCGCCCAGTTGTAGGAGTGGCCGCCCTGACTGAAAACGCAAGCAGGAAGTGGTGGTTGATGACGTGGCAGCCTTTGGAGGGGGTGCCTGTAGCAAACGCAAGGATGGTGACCTCCTGGAAGGGCCGTCTTGGCTGTTGGGGAAGAGACCAGCAGCAAACGCAAAGATTGTGGGTGTTCTCCCGCGTAAATCTCAGCTCCGTGTACTCTCCTTCGGCTCTGATACCATGTGAGAGTGCGTTGCGGAAGAGGGAATACGAACACGGAGGGAGAGAGAGAGAAAGCAGAAAATAGGGAAGAGAAATTTGCATTGATTGAAATGAATGCTGAATACAAACGGGAAGGCGGAAGGAGACTGATCAGCCCCTGCACGCAGCCCACAACGTCAGTGAGGGCACCAGATCAGGCTGATGATGATGGCAGCACCACCACGGGGGAGGAGGAGTGTCGGAATGTGCAAGAAGACAAGTGATCAAGTGGGGAGGGGGGCTGCCTATAAATAGGCAAAAGGACAAACCCTAACCCTAACCCTAAAATGGGCGCAAACCCTAAAAATGCCCTAAAATGGGCGCCCCACAACAGTGACCAAAAAGTGGCCGGGCAGCCAGTGGCTGCCCACTAAAAGAGGCAAAAAAAAATACACATACCCTTTTGAAGTATCTAAACTTTAAACTAGTACTTTCCATTCATGATTCTCAATGTCATTTTCTTTTAGTAATTATGCTATTTTTAACCCTTGACTATACTTTAATCTAGCACTTGTATGCACAATCTTTTAATGTCGTTCTTTTGATGACTATGCCATTCATAACGCTTGACTAATTCTTCCTTGTAATTGCTCTACTAGCAAATAAGTCATATGTAACTAGGTGCAATTATCTTCCCTTGATATATACACTTTACAAACTCCATCTTCTGAGTAGGTGAGATGAAATTTATCCTTTCCCATGACCTATACTCGTGCAATAGTATGGGGCCTAACGTATCTCATACGATAATCAAAGCAAGCATGTATCAATTTGAAAATACATTACTTACGACCGGAACTGCAGTTGGATTGAAAGTGATGCCTTTGCCCGAAGCCTTGTTGCTGGTTGCAGGATTGTCATCCGCATGCGATATTCTTGGCTTGGAGGCCATCGTCCGCAAGTAGACTCAAGAGATTAAGAAGGTGGAATAGATTCAATATTTGTATACATTGTATAGTGTGTGGAAGAAGAAGAAGAAACCAGTAAGAAAACGTTTTGGTTTCCATCTCTCTTTTTGTATTCTTGAGTGAGCTTCCTCTTGTGTATATAGTGTGCGTTTGGCGCAGCAGCTCAAGCACATTCCCCCATCACGCGATTCTTGACAATCCATCCATCTTGTATAATCCCATGTGAATATCATTCACACTTCACTAATTGAGAATGTTTTTTTCCTAGACCCTATTGGGGTCTTTCCTCTCCCACCCATCCATGATGTTACACCTCGCATACAAGGGGTTTTCCCTTTCCTTTTTAGACTTTGTTTATTTTGCATATTTCTTAGGTGACCCTAAGTTCATTGAAACTGAAATTTGATGTCGCAATCATGTTCCTTCCTTTGAATTGGACAGTTTTTCTTCTTACAACCCTTTGTTCTGAGCAATGGTTTATAAGTCATTAATTTTTGAAGGATTTTGTGCGAATTAGATGTCCAGTCAAGAGTGACTAGCCTCCCCCATCATAACACATGATAGACATGTCAGAGCTTCTAATGTCCTCGTCTGACTCAGACTGAGGCTCACAGGCAGGAGATGACAAGGCATGACAAACATGACTGCTAACAAGTATCCCCTATTTTGCACACAAAAGATAAGATCTTTGAGTTTGATCACTATGTGGAAAGCATTGATGCAACTTATTAGAAGGTTAAGAATGCACTTCAAAGATCACAGGATTGGCAAAAGAGAGCAGCAGATCGACATAGGTGTGCTTTGCACTTTGCAGAGGGCGATTATGTATTGCTGCGATTTGAAAAGGCATGGCTAAAAAAGATGATGGGCAAAGAGCGATTGCATCCAAAGCTGTCTATGAGATACTATGGGCCATTTCAAGTGTTGGAGAGGATCAATGATGCATGCTATGGGCTGAAATTGCCCCCACACTGGCGGATACACAATGCCTTTCATATGAGGTTGCTTAGACCTTTTCATGGAAATGTGCCAGAGGATGTATTTGCTGAAATTCAGCTGGAGGTTGAAGAGCTCGATGAAATACTGGTACCAGAGTAGATTTTTGCACATAGAGAGAGGAAGATCAGGGGTAAGGGTTCTAGAAGGTACTTGGTGAAGTTTCAGAATTATTCACCAATGGATGCCAAATGGATGGAGGAGGATGACTTGGCAGACCATCCTCAGTTGTTGCAGCTTTACCTTGATGCTTTCCAGTTTGAGCCGACTTTAGTTCGAGCTCGATCAGGTTCGGCACAACAGAGGTCCAGAGTATTACCTGATGCTTGTGAGGGAGCTAGCACCTCTACTCCTCAGTAATGGACAGCTCTAGAAGTAGTGGATCTCAAATGTATTCAACATACATTCAAGGTATTGTAGCTGAACAGTATGTTTGCTAGGAGATTACTATTCAGTGTACTAGTCACTATGTTTGGTAATGTTGGTTTTCAGCGTCGTATGATCATTAATATTCAGTGGTATGCAGCTGGTTTTGTGGACAACAATATGTCTTATGGTGCCATTGATGTTTCAGCCATGGTTTATGCTTGGTTTTCCCTATACTATCTGGTTTTGCTAGATGAGTTGAGCTCATGAAAAATGGACATGTCACATGCTAATTTGACAATGTTTTTGAGATTCTTTGTGAGTCTTATGTTATGTTATGTTGGTTGGTAATTTTCAGCATATGTTGGGCATATGGAATGGTTGAACAACAATGTGCAATGCTGTATTGACTATGATGCCCTATGGAAATTCTAGTGTAGTACTTTGCTTTTGATGCATTTGGCAGTGCAATCGAAGACGATTGCAAGGATTTCAAGGGGGAGGGTTGTCATGAGGACATGTATTTTTGAAAACTCAATTAACATGTGGATTAATTTTTAATCACATGATTAAGTAAATGTTGCACATGTGAGGTGCAATTGGGGTTAGAGTAAATTTACGAGCTCGAGACACAAGGAAATCACGGGATGTCAAAGGCAAAAGTTGCTATAAGTTATGCCGCACAGGTACTTGGTGGTATCTGGTGCTAGTTGTTGGCCTAGGTCATTCGTTTGGCTATAAGTGTTAGTTGGTGACCGTAGAGAAGTGGCGTTTAATGGTACCTAACGCCAATCTGATGGTCAAAGATGGCGTAGAGACACTCGAGAGTGGAAGATGCCTAACCAATTTAATTATTGGCCAGTCAGATTATTTTTCAAGGCATCTAATTAATTATTAGATTAATATTTAATTATAGATAATGCTGGAAAAACCATTTGGGAAGGTTGTCACTTGTAAAAAATGCCCATGCAAGATTGAAAAACATCTTTAGAGGTTGGAGAGGTATTTTTAGTGTATTCAACTTGCAAGAGAGAGGGAGGAGATGCTGTTGGTTTGATTTGCAGCCATTGGAGGACCTTCTGAGGCAGCTAGGGGCAGGAGAAGACCAATCAACAGTAGGTGACAGCGTCTACATGCCGTTGAGATAGGGCAGCAGTAGTAAATGATTGATTTTCTTTAGTTCTTTGCATCTCCAAGCTGTTGTGGCAAGGCAGCAGCTGCATTTGACTGATTTTCATTCATTTTTTGCGACAAAACTCTGAATTTTCTCTCTCTACAGCTTCCTCTCTCATCTACCAGCCATTTCATGGCCTTGCTCCGAAGATCTCAGCATTTGGATCCTTGGAGGCTGAGAAATTGCAAATTTCTCTGCTATAAACTCTAATTTACAGCAGAAATTAGGGTTTAGCAGCAGCCTCAGGAAGCGTGCCACAAATTGGAAGCTCCAAGACTTGGATTTTTCAGGGTTGAAGGTGAATTTTAGCTAAATTTAGGTGGAGGACTAGCTAGCCATTAAATTTGGGGCATTTCTATCGTCTATGAAGTGGGTGAAGGCCAATTAAGTGCCCGAATCAAAGGGCAAAATAGATTGAAGACTTGCTGGTCACTCGGACAGCAAGGGGAGTTCGGATTGCGAAGGGGATCGAGAGAATCTCATTGTAAATCAACTTTTTTTTCAATAAAGCTAAAGAAATACCGAAAGGGGTGCCAATTTTGGAGCCAATTGGGTGTGCATTGTCCAAGATCAGTAGGTAAATTTGTATTTTTAGATTTGCATTAATTGTTTGCTATTGTAATTAAGTTGTAATTAGGGATTTATTACCCATCCATGGAAGGAAGGTTGGTTACACCGAGTAATATCAAGCATAGCCCAAACTCACACACAAGCTGACTAGATTGATAACACTAATACCATTACTTTACTTAGAGGGTTTCTTGATCCATCGTCATTCTATTATATATTCATTAAGCATTATGCGGCTATAGCAACTCCTTTGACTGATAGGTTGAAGAAGGAAGCTTTCTTTGGGATACACTTGCAGATAGTAGCTTCAACCAGTTAAAGGAACTTTTTACTTTTGCTCCTATTCTAGTACGTCTAAATTTCTGAAAGGAGTTTACTCTATAGTGCGATGTTAGTGGCCGTGGCATAGGGATTGTTTTGTTACAAGAGCATGGAGTTATTGCCTTTAAAAGTTGCAAGCTTACAAATAAGGAAATGGCTATGAATGTCTATGACCAAGAGATGTTGGCTATTTTACATACGATAAAGAAGTGGCACCATTATTTAGAGTTCAACATTCTTCGCCTTTAGCTAGACGTTTTGGAGTTTTTTAAACCTATGATAAGATTTGCAAAAGATTTTATTGGAAATGATTGTGGAGAGATATTAAGGATTTTGTTATGAAGTGTATACCTTGTCAATAGAATGAGAACAATACCCATAAGCGAGGTGGGCTATTGTAGCCACTACCTATTCCTGAGGGCAAGTGGATGCAGATTCCATACATTTCATTACTGGCTTAGCTACTACAAAAAAGGGGATGGAATAGTATCTATGTGCAATTTATGGAGCAGAACTTTAGATTACATGGATTACCGCAAGTGATTGTATATGACAAGGATTTAAAGTTTAGGCGGTATTCAGCTTCATGGAGACGTTTTGGAGTTTTTTAAACCTATGATAAGATTTGCAAAAGATTTTATTGGAAATGATTGTGGAGAGATATTAAGGATTTTGTTATGAAGTGTATACCTTGTCAATAGAATGAGAACAATACCCATAAGCGAGGTGGGCTATTGTAGCCACTACCTATTCCTGAGGGCAAGTGGATGCAGATTCCATACATTTCATTACTGGCTTAGCTACTACAAAAAAGGGGATGGAATAGTATCTATGTGCAATTTATGGAGCAGAACTTTAGATTACATGGATTACCGCAAGTGATTGTATATGACAAGGATTTAAAGTTTAGGCGGTATTCAGCTTCATGGACACTAAATTGGCTCCTTTTACAGCCTATCATCCATAGATTGATGGCTAGACAGAAAGGGTAATTAAGTGGTTGGAGACTTATTCTCACCATTTCTGTCATGATATGCAGCATCTATGGGATTCTTGGTTGCATTTCGTTGAGTTTGCCTATAATAACTCCACTCATGCTAGAATTGGAGTTTCACCCTTTTGAGATTATGTATAGTTATAATGCGCCCTTATCCACAATCATTTTCAATGAGAAAATCAATCCTCATGGAAAAGAAGAATTGGAAAGAATGCAGACCCTTCTTCAGTAGTGTAAGATGAATCTTAGGAAGGCCTAAGTTCAAATGAAGATGTATGTTGATGAGAAGAGGTGACCTTTAGAGTTCTAAGAAGAAGAATTAGTTTTGTTGAAAGTACCGAAGTCTCATTACTCTACTTGAAGGATAGATTCAGTAACAAGCTTGCTCATAGGTTTTATGGATCCTATAGGATCCTAAAGCATATTGGAGACTTGGTATATAGATTGGAACTACCCTGTTCTACTAAGATTCATAATGTATTCCATGTTAGTTAGCTTAAGCCCTTCTATGGTACTCTTGTGGATACAGTTGATGAGCTGCCACCTATAGATGAAGAATGTCTTATTTAGTACATCCTTGAGATCATAGGTCAGCATGAGAAGAAGCTTCGCTTTTGTTCTATCATTAAGTATTTGATTAGATGGAGAGGTTTGCCATCCAAAGAAGCTTCTTGGAGGTTGGAAACTATATTAGATGAGTTTCCTTATCTACAGGATGCATTGGTGGCTGAAGTATAACTACAATGGAGCCAATTATGGAGCAGATAAGGTTAAGACAACAAAATGTTTTAGAACAATTTTTATTCTGTCAAATTTTCAGAAATATATCACTTACCATAATGTCAAAGTACTCTTCATTAGCTACGTTTTGACATGTGGCGCACTTCATTTGGACACCTTTATGAGAAGTTACGGCAGATTTTGTTCAGTAAGGTTTGTTCTTATAGCAAGCCGTCTTTTTATTCTTAAGCTTGTTTCTTGAAGACTTAAAGGCTCCTATCCCTTTTGAAGATATCAGGATCATGTATACAATTGAGATTTATCTTCAAGTCTTTAGTCCAGTCAATATATCTTCAATCTTTCATTCATTTCCAATACTTTGTATAACTGAAATCAGAGTAGTACTCTGTTTTATCCATCCTTTCTAGCCAATGTAAGTTTGTTTTTGTGGGCAAAAACCTTTGGGTAGGGATGGATTGTAAGAAGTTGGGAAGAAGATATATTTTAGTGTGGAATTATTAATAATACCTTGCCACATTGACATAGGCAAAAAAAGGGTGAGACATGTAAATTTTCACATCTTTTGACATTAATACATTTACCGTCTCTTACTTTTCCTCCTTGTTCATAGCTTCTATGGTTTCTCTCTCTTTGTCACTCTTTTCTCTCACCTCTCAGTTCTCTCCTTGCAATTGAGTAGTGAGCAAGCTTAAGTAAGCCTTAAATGTCATGTGTCAAGTTCAGATAGAACTAGTCCTGTTGATGACTCAATTTGGGTAATTGTGGAGTGGTTGACCAAACTCTCTTGGTCTATTTCTACTAAGATTGATGTAAACACATTGGAGTTGGCAATGCTCTTTGTAGAAAACATCCATTTGCTTTTGATTTTTCTGCTAATATATTTTTATGACTCTTCTATCTAAATGGCTTGCAATTTCTTCACTACTAGTTGAGGGGTGCCAAGTCTACCCTTTATATCAAGCTATACTAGGCTTCATCATTCATCAAGTCCTCAACTCCCCAAGTTGATAAGTTGATATCAACTACTCCTCTACCTTTGGTATTGGCATTCATGTTTTGTGAGGGGGTTGCTTGAAGCTTGCCCTCATGTTACATGCAAGTTACAACATTATCTTCTTGTCTTTAACATTAGCATCCCTTCCTTTTCCTCATGTCACATGCACATTATGGCATTGCCTTCTTGTCTTGAAAGTTGAACATTAGCATCCCTTCCTTGTTGTATCTTCCTTTTCATGGCATACATCATTGCATTTCAATACATCATTCATCATTGTAAAAGGGCTCTTGGGCAAGTGAACAAGTCTTTGATAAGGACACCGTGGAAGTGGCACCGTGCTCCATGAGCATGGCCCTTTACACATTACTCCTTTGCATTTGCATTGTGTGTATATGTTGGGCCCTTTGATGGAATGAGAACTAATGAGAATAAGCATCCTTCCAAGGAGAAAACCCACGCATTTGTGTATCATGTTTCCCTTTTACGTCATCAAGTGAAGCATACAACATTCTATTGCTTACCAGGGATCCGCAACAGGCTATCACACTACATCGGCTATTGTTTATTTGTTCTACGTCTCTACACAGATAGGTTTGATTGTGATTGTGCATTAGGGTCTATCTTTTTTATGAACTACAATAACCACTTACAGGAAACTCTAAAAAAAAAAGTCCCATTCACTTGAGTGACTCAAAAGAAGTCAACTATCACATTTGTGTTTTAATAGGTCCTTGGGCAGCCCATTGTGACATCCTTGGCTTAATGCCTTTGTCTCTTTGGGATGGGATCGTTTGGGTTAGGGCTGAGCCGTATCTTCTCTCTCCTTGGTGTCCCTTTTGGGGCTTGAGAGGAGGTGTTGAGCTACCAAAATTTGCCTTTTAAATACAATAAGCAAATTTGCTCTTTTGTATGACACTAAAGACTCTTGGTTTGATATGTAAAGAAATACCCTAACATAGAAACACAAATAACAATCGTACGACAAAGCATAGACTGATAAAAGAACACAATTAGGGTTAGGGTAAACACAGTGAATAAATGAAGAAACACAACAGCAAGAAGACCTCCAGGAAGTGAGGTGGCATCAGGAAAGACCTCCAATTGGCTGGTGGCGGCAGTAGCAGTACCTTCTGATGACTGGGCAGCAGCTTCTGGGGCTGAGGTTGGTGGATGATGATGAAGGTAATGATGTGAGGGTAATGATGATTAAGGTGATGGGGCACACTGTGGGATATGGGATGAAGTGGGGTGCATAGTGAGTCCCTTTTTACAACATGCTGAGAGACTGTTTAGCATCTATGGCCTGTTTTGTTCTCTTACATCTTGATGTGTCTATTTGCCTGCTTTCTTTCATTACAACAACAAACTCCATGTCTCTTCTTAATCTCTTTCTCATTTGTAGGTAAAATTAGACTTGTGGCTTTGTTTGCTTCAAGAAATAAGGATGTTTTAGTATGACTTAGAAATGGATGGAATCTTATGTTAAGCAGATACTGAGGCAAGTCTGTTTTGTTATGTTTTCTCTGTAACAGCTTTTGCGGTTGCAAAATCAGAATTCTTTCCTTTCAAGGAGAGAGCAAGAACTTTTATCAAGTATGCAGACTGAAGAAGTCCTGCAGTCTGAAGTTAGGCGCCTTGAGGAGGTATTTTACATTGTTCTTTTTGAAAGTGGCTCTGCATGGCTGCCTATTTAGTATTGTCTAAAATTCAAACCACTTACTCTGAGTCTTCAGCATAATGATTAACAGACGATTACTTTCAGGCCCTGTCTTTTCTTAATCTGTTTCGTCCATGGTGTTGCCGTAGATTTCTCATGTAGGCATCAGCTGGCTCTTTTATGAGAAGTGGGTGCAATATATGGAAAACTAAGCTCGTTCAATGCATGTTTTGTACATAGTATTTGAGCCAGCACTTACTATTTAGTATTTGGACCTGCACTTTGTACGCAGCATCCTCTAGATGTATTCTTGGGTCATGGGAGAGCCTTGATTGTTTCAATGACTGGATGTTGAGCTAGGGGGCAGACGCCTATCATTTTAGCTCTTCTTTGAGTCTGCTTACCCATGGATAGGGCTATGGTGTATGCCCTTTGACTTGAATTTTCTATTTGCAATAAACCTTTGATTACATCATCCTTAGTTGATGGCCTTTAGTTTTTAAAATTTTGCACTTCCCACTTCTAGAAAAGATAGGCATAATAGTATGTTCTGCAGCTACCATGGTGGATTCCAAGTTCCAATGATGCATGCAGGTGTGTGGAATTTAAGTTGTGCAGGTCCCATAGCTGTTTTTTGGAATGATGTAAATAGTAAGAGCTTGAAAATGGAATTGAGAGTTCGTGCTGTTCCAAATCTCCGGAGGTCTTAATATTTGAACTTGGAGTGACTTGGGTATATCATACTCAATTGACACTGCAGCTACATAAGTGCCTGTAGCCCCCTCAAGCACTTAGCCAAGAGAAGCCATCATAAGCCACTGTAGATGCGATTCCTTGTGTTGTCTTCTGAATTTCAGTATAAGTAGAGAAATATGCAGGTGAAGGTGTCTGTGTATAGAGAGGTTTGAGCTGCAACTTTTTCTTGCAAACCTGGCAAGCTGGGGCAGACTGCTTTTAAAGAAACTCAGCTGGTGTGACCACTTTTGTACTGCTACTGCTTTTCATAGGCCCTTTCTGTACTGAGTCGTGTCTCCAACTCAGCATTTTGAGACATTCTTCCATTTTGTTCCTTTTTCCAATGGCATGTGATCTTGAGAATGGTCCCTAACTAATGCAGCCTTGCCCAAGAAGTGGAGCAATTGCAACAGGACTTCTGCTGGGAAGGGTTACTCCTCAAAAGGGAAAGATCACTTTGCCTTATTCACTGTGAACAGCACCATAAGAAATATAGGTGGTCCTACCCAAGGTGCCCAGTGGAACTTGGATCCAAACACTCCTGGTTCTGCATCCAAGTTGTAGCTACAGACCGTTTTCCATTGCTGCCTGGCCCTCCATGAAGATGCCATCTCCATCTTTCTCATCTTTGTGCTGGTCTTCTTGACATGTTGCTGTTCATGAGGGCCAGCTAATCTATGACTACCCTGTTCATCAATCACGTCCATGTAGTCACTCAATAGTGTCACTTTCTGGCATATGCATACCTTGTCTCACATCCTAATGCCTGCAGGCTTCAGTCATCATCATTGAAAGTCTTTTGGCTGTCAGACCTGATTGTCGTGCAGTAAATATGTAGACCACCTGCATCTGCACACCCTTTTACAGTCAAAGCTGTAGACAAGCCCATGTCCTTGCGCTGCAGTCGGAAGATTTCAAAAGTGGGCCTTTGCATCGTTAGCTCCAATGCCATAGGGAGACCCTCTTCAGACACATGAGAGGAATACATCCAGATCCACCCAGACAAAGGTGCTGACAGAGTTCCTCACACCGGTAGTCATTACGGCTTCCTCCCTGTGGTGCACCAGCTCTGTAGTCCCAAAAAATTATTATGATGGATCACCTTAGAGCAAGCCATATCCATATGTTGAGCAAGGCATTCCTAATCCCTAGTGTGACGATCCAACTGTCCTCACCATCGATAGATATGAGCCATCGTCTTGTATGACAGGAGCTGGCCATCTAGATACTTCGGTCCCCTAAGCAAAGCAATTGATGTAGCATCCTATGCAGGAGATACTTCGGTCCCCTGTGCTAGAGCAATTGATGTAGCATCCTATGCGGGAGATACTGCAACCATGCTTCCTTCTTGGAGAGGGTGGTAATGACGTGATTAATCAACAATTATAGCAAGCATAAAATTCATGTTACCAATTAATCTTGGACAATGGACAACATGTTGGCCCCAAAAAATTGGCGCCTTTTGTGGTATTTCTTTACCTTGAATTGCAATTTGGATGGAATGCAATGAGATTCCTTGAATCTCCTTCACTCTCCAATTGCCTCTTGCTATTATAAATGACTAGCAAGCTTTCAAACAAATTTGCCCCTTGGTTTGCTTGGGGATTGGTATTCAATTGTGCTCCTTGGGTGACAAATTTAGCCCCAAATGTTTGTTGGCTGAATGGTCACTTGAATCTCTTGAAATTGCCCCAATTTTAGTGACTGAAATTCAAGTCTCTAGGCCTTCAATTTTTGAGCATGCTTCTTGAGGTGATTGTCAAATCCTAATTTTTGCTATAAATTATGGGTTATGGTAGGGATTAGTCAAAATCTCCACCTCCAATGGGTGATTTTGTTAGAAATTGCTGAGAAGGGATGAGAATAGACTGGAGGATGAGAGACAATGCTAAAGAGAGAAAATTTAGATTTCCATCATGAGAAAATGAAAGAAATCAATTACTATCTTGTCTAGATAGCCATGAAAGCTATCTCCATTGATGGAATATGTTGAATATGATGTAGCTTGATTGAAACAGCCCTCAAGTTGCTGTTACCTATTGCTATAGTCTCTTCAAGGCATGTTGCTAGCTCTTGGAGGGTCTCTTGTTGGTTGGAAATGCTGAGCTAAAACATGCTTTACAGGTGATTACCATTTTCAAAAAGTCCCAAAATATGCTTAATTAATGAAAAATACAAATTTGGTGCGCAGTTCGAGAGAGTTTTAGTGGTTCCCTGAAACCCTAATTTTGTGGGACATCCTTCAACATCTATATATAGACAGGTTGCCAACCATTTAGCCTCATCCTTTTGTGTAGGTTTCTCACTCTACTATGCAGATTTCAGCCATCACCCACCTACCATTTGCTGTCCAACCATCACTTATTGTGGCTCATCACTATCCAGCCCTAGGCCGCCTGTTTTCAGCCACCATCGCCCTACTATTTGGAGGTCTCCATTTACTGCGTCATCATAGCACCTGATCAACATGTGTTTTCAGCATCTTGTGCTAGGCGACAGGCTACTGCCATCTCTTCCACCAGGTGACTGTTGCAGTATCTACGTTTTTGCTGTTCAACAAGCCATCTACATTAGCAAACACCTTTTCTGTTGGCGCATCAATTTCTTGATTTTGTGACAATTTGGTAATCAATGTTTGGTGTTTCCTGCACTTTGGCTAGTGGTCATAGCGCTTGGGATCCATCTTCGGTGGATGTCACTCTTTGATATTGCATTGCTCTGCCCTTGGGCATTGTGTACACTTTTACATTAATTCACTTTAGAGTTTCTTCTCTTCGTTTTTGAGTTTTGAGTTTTTGCGTTTTGCGTTTTGTGTTTAGGGTTTGAGTTTTGCTCGTCTCTGTCCGAGTCTTTGTGTTTCAGTCTTGGTCGTACGTGGTGTGTTTCCTCAATGCAAATCCTAGCATATTCTCACAGGAAATGACTTGTCAACTGTTGCAGTAACAATGATAGTGTTCTCTCTCTCTCTCTCTCTCTCTCTATACAAGTTTTGCCAAGTGGCAGCCTTCCAAAACAATTTCTAGTATTATCTTGCTTTATTAAATTAAATTTTAGAATATTAATTCTGAAAATTAATTCACTAATTATTTATGGCTTAGAAAAATAATATGACCGGTTAACAATCAAATTGACTAGGTTAATTTATCACCCAAGTGATTCTGAGCACTTATTCCCTAGTGTCACCACTGACCCTAATGGCTAATTAAGCATTTTAGGCCAAGTTTTGACACCGGGTGCCACCTAATACTTGTCACGTATAACTTAATACAACTTTTGCCAATGTTATCCATTGATCACTGAGGTTACTAAGATCTCTTTGTCACTTAAGTGACTTGCATATTCACATGTATCTTATAAGTGCACAATTTAATAGTGCCAAAGCTAAGCATTAAGAATACATATCCTTGTGATGTAGCTCCCCCTTGATGTTGGGCTCGACTGCTATGGAGTGAGAGACTAGAATGAGCAGGGATAGAGCTGAGAGTTGAGAGCTTAGAGAATTGAATGTGAGTGTGCCAGTGTGTTGCTCGGTACACAAAGAATAAAAATGTATTTATATGTTACGGTACAAGTAAAAGGGTGTGCTCACACCCATAAGTTTATACATGGGATGAATGGGAGTTTACACCCAAAGGGGCTTTACACCCAATAACCTCCCGCTTAAAGGCCCAAAGTGGTGCCTTTAAACTATCCAACTCCCACTACTCGAATGCAATGCTCATGCTATCAGTGTGTTGCTCGGTACACAAAGAATAAAAATGTATTTATATGTTACGGTACAAGTAAAAGGGTGTGCCCACACCCATAAGTTTATACATGGGATGAATGGGAGTTTATACCCAAAGGGGCTTTACACCCAACAACCTCCCGCTTAAAGGCCCAAAGTGGTACCTTTAAACTATCCAACTTTCACTACTCGAATGCATCCTGATGCTAAGCCTTTGCAAGGCTTAGCATACACGATTGGGAGAGTGATTGCATACATGAACTACAGTTTTAAGAGCCTCTCCCCAAAATTGTTGTGCGAAATTAGCTACGGACAGCATGCATCTGACTCTCTCACAAAGTGCGTGATTATATCTTTCAGCTACGCCATTTGATGCAGGATTGTAAGGGACTGTCAACTCCCTCTTAATGCCATGCATCTCACAAAACTTTTTGAACTCATTAGAAACATACTCGCTTCCATTATCTGTTCTTATAGCTTTTAACTTAAGCCCTTTCTGCGTGGTAACAAAAGCATGAAACTTTTTAAAAGCATTCAACACTTCCTTTTTGCTCTTTAATACATACACCCATGATTTTCTGTTGAAATCATAAAAAAAAGTGACAAAGTAGCGTGCATCCCCATGTGAATTAATAGGCATAGTGCATACATCAGAATGTACTAAGTTAAGAGCATTGGACTTCTTAACGACACCAGAGTAATTAGGAGACTTCACACGTTTTCCATATATGCAATCATTACAAAAGTTGAGACCAAAGTCTTTTACATCAAATCTCCTTGAAGAGGAGAGAATGTGAAGGCCTTTCTGGCTCATATGGACAAGTCTTTTGTGCCAAAGTTTCATCTTTGAATGAACTTCAACCACAACTAAAAACTTCTTAGGTAATGCTTTATAATGCAAATAATACAAAGTCCCCTTTTGGCGCCATTTTCAAGGAACAAGTGAATGGTACCTACACCCTCTATTTCACAAGTATAATTGTTACCCTAGTAAACCTTGCCTAGCCAACTTGCAATGTATTCGAAAAATAACTCCAAACGTACGCTGTTTACTATCCATGATTGAGACAACCAATCGTGAGTTGAAAGTAAGGCATCAATTACCTTCTTTTTAGTGATGTGCGTATCACCTGTTGCTGCCATAACATCTACATCATTACATGAGGTTGCAACAAGTATCTCTCCAGTGTCAGAGAGCTCTTCAATGAGCACACTAGATGCAACATTTGCCTTTGCAACTTCTTTTGAGGGAAAGCTATTATTATCTTTCTTGTCATCCTTCTTTTTCTTTCCTTGTTATTTCTTTCTTGCTTGCTCTTTCTTGTAGTAGCGACAATCGGGGTTTTTATGCCCTTTACGTCCACATTGATAGTAAGTTACATCTTGCTGTTTGCCCCTGCTTTTACTCCTGCTTTTGCCTTTATTTCTTGCATTACCCCTCTTTTTTGACTTGCCTCTTAGATGATAGGTTGAACCTCTGCTTTCTCCATTGGATTTTCTTCTAATCTCCTCATTGAGAATAGAGCCCCTAACACCATCAAAGGTTAAAGCAAGGTTGTTGCTCAATGAAACAACCAAAGACTCGTAGGTATCAGGAAAAGTCATGAACAAGAAAATGGCCTTCAATTTATCATTGAACGGCTACAAACCAGAGTTGTGCTACTAACTCAAAGACTTATCCAACTCCATGTTTACTTCATTAAGGATTTACCACTAGATACACTTGATTCACAAGAGTTGCATTTTCATAAGTGTCCTTAAGCTTTTTCCATATAGCATAACTTGTATCAAGATGCTTGATGTCTGTAAGTACATCATCAGACATCGACATCTGTCATAGCTGCAGGCTGTCTCCAAGAGAGAGCATCTTTAGAGTCCTTGAGAAACAAAATGCCTTGCATCCTATCCTTCCACAAGTCAAAGCCAGTGCCAAACCTCTTCATTTCAAAGAGGGATTTAGTGTCACTGCTGCTAGAAGCATTTGCAGCTATTTTTCAGCAATAAACCAGAAATTCAATGTTACAATTTATGACAGCAAAAAATGAGTTGAATATTCAGCTGATTTCAGCCCAAATTTTCAGCAAATAATAGCAAGATTCAGTCCAAGTACATGTACAGCAGTAGAACAAATGACTTTCAGCAGTATGACTGCAATTTCAGCATACATTAAATGCATACATCATTGCTAGGTAACTCCCACTTAAGCAATATCACCAAAAATACGTCTGCATCAATCCCAGATCTGCAAATGATCACTAAGACTGTTGCAACATGAATAATCAGCAATACATCAACTCAATGGGAGCTGTCCAACATGTGCACTGCATACATATGTGCTTGTATCAAATTCTGATACACAAAACACTAAGAAATCTCTGCAATTTCTCCAAAAATCACACAAGTGGGAGACAAAAATGCTCAAATCACTTTGCTTATAGTCGCAATATTTCTTCAACAATATTCCCAAAGTGCGTTTCACGCATTAACTTTGCCAATATCCATAGATTTCAGCAAAAGCCCCAAAATTTCACTAACCGATCTGCCTCGATCGCATTAATACATATTCTCGAAAGCATAAAATGGAAAAAATTAGCAAAATTTCACAAAATTTTGCAAAAACCCCAAATTTCTCGGGTCCAATTGTGCACCAATGTTAGCTAATCTAACTCAGTTAAACAAAATTTCACCAATACAGCGAAAGCCCTAAATTTTATGGGTCTTATGTTGAGAAATTTCACTCAAATGAGCAAAGTTTTAGTAAATTTGGCGAAATCCCCAATTCAAATGCACACAATGTTTGCAATTTCTAACGCAGATGCCTCAATTTTGCATGAGGAGCACTCAATTTGAAAAGCCCCAAAATTTTAGGCATAAATATGCACAAATTTGAACTTTGTGGTTATGCCCCGTCAGGCCAAGGGGAAATTCAAGAAGAATTTTGAAGAAAAACGAATTTGTGACCTTAAGGAAAAATGATGTGACGAGGTCCTTTGACCTGCCCGTCAGATGATGCCAGCCCCGCGTGCCAAATGTGCGACCCGTCATTTGCGTTCTTGGAACCCTGCCGGTCTGTTGACTGGGATTGTCACCTGTGACTTGTCCAGTCGCCTATCGATTGTCTCAAAGTTGTTGCCTAGCAGTCTCGTCAATTGCCTACTCTCGCCCGCGCTATTTGTCAGTTGCTCGCTCGACTTGGAGCACCAGAGTGCCTGTCTCCCTGGTCTTCGTCGCGTGCAGTTCCTTGCGTTGGTGAGTTATACCTGGCGCCCATCAGTTAGCAGTATCATCGATTGCTTGCCCCACATTCGCCTGCTCTTGCTGGTCCACGCTGGTTACGTTGGTCATGCCTCCTGGTCCTGACTATTCATGAGCTGCGTTTGGCCTCGAGAAGCATAAACTCTGTGCTCTGATACCAGTTTGAAGGGGAGAGTACGCAATGGAGTGCGAGATCAAGGCGTGAGCTGCAGAGCAGAGTTGAGAGTTAGAGGGAGTGAACGTAGAGACAGGTGTACCAGTTTGTGATGGTACACAAAGAATAAAAGAATGTATTTATATGTTAGGGTACAAGGTACAATAAGGGTGTGTTCACACCCGTAAGACTATTTACACGGAGACGAAGGGTCTTTACACCCAACAATTGTAAGGCACATGTGATGCACATGGCAATTATTGAGATGCCTTGCTCTTGCTAGTAACATTTGATTAATTTAATAATCAAATGTGCAGTGTTATAAGGCACATGTGATGCACATGGCAGTTATTTCATAGTAGGCCAAGGATCCTGAGGAAGCAGTGGATGTCAAAGGCAAAAGTTGTGACAAGTTATGCTAACTAGGTATTGGATGTTAGTTGGTGTCAATTTGGCCCTAGGACTATTAATTGGCTAATAAGTGTCAATGGTGACGCTAGGCACTAATTAATTGATTTGTGCTTGCCCAAGGGTTAATTAAGGCTAGGGACCACTAGGGGTTGTAAATGGCCCAGTCAATTACAACCCCTAATATTGGGCACATCTAATTTTGGGTAAGGTTAGAAGGGCTGTCATTAATTTTCAGAATTAATTAATCTTGAAAATTAATTAATTGGTTGAAAATTGTTGAGAAATGGGATTAGAAGGCTGCCACTTGGCAAAAATACCTATGCAATGGAGGAGAAGGCTGTTTCGGGGCTTGTAGAGGTCCATTCAGTTGGTTCAGTCTGTAGGAAAGAGAGAGGAGGTGCTGTTGATCAGTTTCTAGGGCAGAAGACAGCCATTTGTTGTAGGTAACAACAGTCAGGAACCATTAGGGATCATGCGACAGTAGTTTGAGGCTCATTCGGGGCTGGTTACAACATTTGTGGGCAGGCGACAACAGCTTGGAGGCTCCATGCAGCAGGCGACAGCATTTGATATTGATCAGGATAGGCAATAGGCAGATTTAGGGGTTTTCCGCGTGGAAAATCTGAAATTTCTCTCTCCTCAAGTATTCTCTCACCTCCTTCAGTCCATTCTTTAAGTATCTCAGAATTTCTTAGCCATTTGAAGAGTTTCTCATCAAAATTTGGTGGACAGTAGTGAGATTTCTGCTGTAAATCCTAATTCTCAGCATAAATTAGGGTTTAGCAGCCACCTTGAAACTCGTACTAGCAATTGAAGGCATTGTACACTCAAATTAGTAGCTGGAATTCAAGGAATCACAAGGGATTGTTGGAAGGCATAGTACATTGAAAACAGGAGTTGGAATTCAAGGAATTGCTAGGGATTTTAGATACCAATCCATCCCATTTGATTTGGGGCAGCATTTGGCTAGTTAGGGGTCCAATTTGTACAAGGCTTGGGTGAAGATCAATGAGCAAAGTGCTCGAAAGGCTTATTGATTAGTTATGATAGCAAGGGGCTTTTGGATTGGTGGAGGAGATTAAGAAATCTTAGTTGTATTCCATCCGGTAGCAATGCAAGTTAAAGAAATACCGCAAGGGGCGCTAGTTTTGGGGCCAATAGGGCGTGCAATGTCCAAGAATGTTATGGTAAAGTGTGTATTTCAATTTATGCTTATTTGTTCATTGCTCTAATTAAGTGCTTGATCAGGTATTACCACCCTCTGTGAGAAGGAAGGTTGGTTTCATGGTTTCATTGCTAGGATACCATCAAATTCGTTGACTTGGTGGGTCCAAGCCACCTGATTATAAGCTAGAAGCATTCTGCTAGTACTGAATTTGTTCTCAGCTTGGGTAATTATAGCAAGATGTGAGTATATAGTGAGATGGAATCAAGCAGTGATGATGCCTCTTGGTATGAACATTCACATGGGGAAAAAGGAAATGCAATGCTTGATCTTGGGCAAGGCTCACATGATGGACAACAAGCTGAAAATGTTGTTATTGGACAAGAGGCAAGGCCTTTAAGGCAAAATGATGTTGATGATCAACAAGGGGAAGAGGAATTTGATGATCAATTCAAAAATTGAATGGGGATAGCAACAAATCGCTTTGCTGAATTGGTAAATGATCCTTAGTTTACTCGATTTTTGAATGCTCCAATGAAGGACAATAAGTGCAAGAAGAAAAAAAACTTATCTTCTATACCTTCGGGACAGCAAGATGCACCGAAGATAGTGCCAAAGTCTTTACTTGAAGCTCCCAAAGAAGCCAATGAAGAAAAACAATTGGTAACTATAGGGCAAGGTGTGCAAATGTAAGGCCATCATGGTAGTGCCAATCCAATGGATTTTGAATAGCCAAGCATGCAAGCAATGATGGGACATCTAGGATACCTTGGTGGTAGCACTATTTTTCATAATGGTTGGTCAAGGATCGCATACATGAATTTTACAAATCAAAATATATTTAAACGATAACAATTTTTTTTTGCTTGAAATTCAAAATGTGCATCATCACAGTAACATACAAAGGCATAACTTTAACAACCATAGCCAAGCTTTGAACTAGCTTCTTGCAATATGTAAAGAATTATGTCTAAAAACTAGTGGAGTAGGTTACAATACTCAAAAGCTACTAAAAGAACATCGGCTCTCAAAGGATCTCGAAACGGTCTTAATAGACAAGGCTTGGCAGTCTGAGCTTTGAGGGGCTTGTGAAACTAGTCTTCCTTCTCGAATAGGGTAACAAATAATTTGATTAAGCACTAATTACAGCAAGCATAAAATTCATGTAAACTGAAAATGCACACTTTACTACTTTAATCTTGGAGGACACCCTATTGGTCCCAAAATTGGCGCCCCTTGCGATATTTCTGTCTTATATTCCGAATGGAAGGAGTACAAATGAGATCCTTTGATCCCCTTTGCTAATCCAAGTACCTCTTGCTGTTAAAATTGACCAGGAAGCCTCCAAACCAATTTGCCCCTTGGTTTGCTTGGGGATTGGCTTTCACCTTGCTCCTTGAAATACAAATTTAGCGCCAAATCTAATGTTGGCTAGTTGGTCTCTTGAATCTCTTTGAAATTTCTCAATTTCAGTTGCTAGAATTCAAGTCCTAGGCCCTCGATTTTGAGCATGCATTTTGAGGTAGCTGTCAAAACTTTGATTTCTGTTGTAAATTAGGGTTTACAACAGAGATTGATTGAAATCTCTTTCTTCGATGGCTCAAACTGTTGGAAAATGGTGTTTTGGAGGGCTCCAAATTGCTATCACTTGCTGTAGGACTGATCCATGGTGGCTGTAGATCACATAAGCAGCATCTCCTTGCTCTCTAACAACCTCATTCTCTCTCACAATGGTTGGAATAGGCTTCCACCAGCCCCTAGAAACGTTTTTTCCACTTGTATGGGTAAATTTTGCCAAGTGGCAATCTTCTAATCCCATTTTTCAGCATTATTCAGCTTATTAAATTAATTTTGAGAACATTAATTCTGAAAATTAATTTAATGATTATTCTAGTGCTCAAGAATATCAATTTCACCATCCAATAATAAAATTGGCTAGACAATTTGTCTTCCAAGTATCCCTGAGTAGTTATTGACCCTTAGATTGGCATTAATTAATTAATTAATATCTACTCTCTAATGTAATCACCAACATTAGTGGCTAATAAATTGGTCTAGGCCCCAATTTGACACCGACTACCATATAGTACTTGTTAGGCAACTTATTTTGATGGTTGGCTCTCTTTCGAGTAGTTTTACCTCCACTAAAATCAAATATCTAGATGATCAATTTTCGATCAGGACCCTTGGATTTTCGGTAGCGACTTTGTAACTAGGCCTTAGTATTCCTTTTGACATGGTGTCACAAAGCTAGTGGCTTTTCACTCATGGCTGTACTTCAGGTTCTATAGCTCATCAGGTCTTCTAACTATCTTTACAAGTCTCTTTTCAAGTGGCATTTTTTGATTCCAAGGTGGATCTTCTTCTCATAGTTGTCAGGTACGAAATGTACGATACTGTACTGTATGATAAAATATGGTATTAAATGGTATCTTATGATTTTATAAGGTACGGTACGATATTAGTACGAAAAAAATTTAACATGATTTTAAAAAAGCCATAAATCATTAAATGATAGAATACATGTTAAAAGTGAAAATAGCCATTTCATTATAAAATAAGATGAATACATGAGGTTGACCATTGCGGTTGCATGGGCTGCGCAAAACATGCGATACAACTACAATCTAGTGTATCATAGTGGTATCATGCATGTTGACAATGACAATAGATACAGAAAAGAGAGAGATCTATGAATCTATGATAAGGCATCACTATCATTATCATCATCATCATCATTAGAACCATCAGAGTGCTCATTAAGAGAGTCTAAAGATGACTTCTCGGCATTGGATAATGAGACACACTCATACTTATTCTCACTAATGAGATTACCATCATTATCAAATGATGGCTCCCTAGGTGGCAGCTGTGTAGGCAAGGGGGGAATGCCATCATGAGGCACAGAATGCGAGCTACTAGAGCCCCGCCTTACATATGTCTGCAAGCCACTCGAACCACGCCTGCTTGATGTTGAGGATGCCGAATGGCCATGACCCTGCTACCACCTACTCGAACTCCTCGCCTATGAGCATGCTGATTGCAAGTGTCATGAGTATCTGTTGCTATAAGCTCTCTATAGAGCTTTGCAAAAATCATCTCCTCCTCATCAATCTCTTGATGTACACTCCGAAGAATGTCGCCTGTCAACTTGAATGTATCAACATTCATCTACACAATGCACATAAGATTGTAAATGCTAACGTCTAAATTGTAGAGTATAAACTTCGAAGTTTAAAGTTTAAAACAATAAATTTTAAATTTTATGGTTAAGTGTTTAAACTTTACCTGGTTTGGACTATCCATGTTCATCATAGTTCTCATCACGTGGAAGTTAGTGCAGCAATAGACTAGCCGCTCTAAGTGTCAAGTGCTAAGCTGATTGTGAATCTTCGCGTGAATGAGAGGATAGGTACTCTAGTTTCTCTCACATGCACCTGAAGAATAATTTTGGTCAAGAACCCTCATGGCTAAGGACTAAAGGGTCTCCAATGCATATCCAAAGTTTTGCTACCAAAATAAAGGCTTCACAAGTGACTCTCTCCTCCAACAAGTGGGAGAAGCAAAAGCCACATGCTATCTTTGATCTACATAGCATCCTAGCTCCTCTAGTACTACATTGTGGTCATCCATAGGGACCGCATGAGTCAAATAAGCAAGCTGGTCCGAATGGAGCTCTCAATCATCCATGATTGCCGACAACTTATAGGCCAAATGTATGAATGTGGTATGGACGGGCTTATAAATCCATGTCCATCTCCTCTCTGCTATCTCTAAAACATGTATACACTATGTCTCTATGATCATTGTATAAGCACATGCCTCCACCAATGCCACTCTAAAGAAGTGAACAAGAAGGCCCATGGTGGTCCCTTCGCAATCACTCATACATAACACCCTATAAAAGGGAGTCATGACAATGACAATGGCATGGACTTTCTGCCAAAACTACTCATTAAGGCACAAGTGTTGCATGCCTTTGGCCTCCTCAGTCTCATGCTCATCCCACCCATTCCATAGAGTGGACACTACTATCTGCTAGCGCAAGGTGGACCGCACCTCATAAAGGTGCTCCAGTAATAACCACATGTAAGCAAATTGAGTTGAAGAAGGTTTCTTCAACTCCAGTGTGCTATACTCATGATACATTGCAAGCATCTTTACCTTTACCGTGAAGAAGGTGACAATTGATGTAGCTTTGCGGACCACCCTCTTCATCCATTTGAGCTTCCCAATGTCCTCCATGAGTAAGTCCACACAATCGTGGGAAACTCAGCCTCGAGCAAACAGTGCATGCATCGACAATTTGATACATTGTTGGTAACAACTTGCACCACATTCAAGGGGCCCATCTACAACTGCAATTTATAAATTACAAATAAGTATACTAACAATACTTGGAGGTTAGAGAGAGAAAGAGAGAGTTGAGCCTTTCAAGTTTCAACTTTCAAGATTTAAGAATGAAGAAAGATGGGGGTTGGGGCATGGGGGGAAAGAGAGAATCGAGATAGATATTAGAGAGAAATTAGAATAGGGAGATAGATAGCTATGCATAAATTAATTTTCATAATGAAAAAAAGTGAAACAAATTTAAAAGGCAATGTATACCTCAATGATAGCTTGCCAAATGTGGCGGTAGATGAATGCCCCTGTTGTTTTCCTTCCCCTCTTGCTGGTATCTATGGCCCACAAAAAGCAAGTGCCGAGTGGACATGAGACGAGTATGTTGATGATGCCGTGTTTCTTACGATCACTCCATCCGTCGGTAAGAATGGAGCAACCATATTTTATCCATGCGGCTTGAATAGGATCAAGGGCTCTATCAATCTTCTCCTTCTCTTCATCAATCTTTTTCGTCCTCATGTCGTTGTATGTGATACTGGTCCGAGAGAGAGAGAGAGAGAGAGAGAGAGAGAGAGAGAGAGAGAGAGAGAGAGATTTACTGAAGACGAAAAGGAATTTTGATTTTTTCGCGCAGAAAATGCCCTGACAGCAGCCAAACTGTCCAGATTATGGTTCAGCTGCTGTCCATTTCCCCTAGATCGGTCTCTATAGCCTTCTCTAGCCTCACATGGCCTGGAAACCATTCCAAAGTGGGAGAGAAAGAGCTCAACATGGAAGATACACTTGCACAACCCAAACTTGATACAAATTTAACATTTGGAAAATTTCCATTTTCATTGGGGCTTCCATATGCAAATTCAAGTTGCATAGCCCTTTCGGCTTTGCCCTCACTAAAATAAGATTAAATGCTGCCCAATCTCAATTTTAAATTCCTAACATCTTTGAACAAGAAAGTATTGAAACTTTCTACAAACCTTAGTGGACATTAAAACCTCTAAACCCCATGACACCAAAAGTCATAAGGGAAATTCAATGTCCTTGACCAAGATTCAACTTAGGCACCCCACTAGCACTTGTCCCCTGAACTTTTGCCAATATCCTCCACTGCCCAAGCTAGGATTATTTGTCATTGTGACACACATTCAACTTAGTCTCACGTGTCTCCTACATGTCTCCTTGTAAATCTAGTTCCTTTGGTCTTGAAAAATGTCACCCAACTGCCTACTATCCTATAGTAAACACAAGTTAGGCAACTCTCTGGGTGACCGAGGTTGACCACATGATACTGCTAAACAAGTTGTCTTAGT
Source organism: Lygodium microphyllum (assembly GCF_053477565.2). NCBI lineage: Eukaryota > Viridiplantae > Streptophyta > Polypodiopsida > Schizaeales > Lygodiaceae > Lygodium > Lygodium microphyllum. Next base: position 140,301,917 of record NC_141149.1, read on the forward strand.
TGCTGCCCCCTTTGGACAGAAAAATATAATGCAGAATGGAGGAGTCCTGGTGTAATATTAGCCTGGCATGATGCCAGAGGCTGGAAGCCCTTCTGCAATGGTGGCCATGAAAATGCAGCAGCATTCACCATGGAAATGCAAGGCTGGAAGGCTGCCATTGATGTTGTTTTGCATTCTTAGATAATGCCATAGATGCGGGAAGTGCTTGATCCAGAATCGATCTGGATATGTATGAATAATGATGTACAATGGCAGTGAGGATGAGGTTCTGATGAGAGCCAAAATTGCCAGAGAACAATGGGTCTCAGCTGTCTATATATCAGCATAAACATGTACAAGACATGAAAACATGGAGGGCTAAAGTGGCCAACCCAAAAAATATCCGGATGCTAAAAGTGGATAGAGCTCCTAATATCCCCTACTCAAGTCACAGGAAATGACCATGCAGTATGTACCTGCTAACACCTTTTCATCTCCTTCAGCTTAAGCACTTTGACTTTCTGCTCATACTGATGTAGACAGTAGATATGGGGGATGGCTTCTACTCTACTTCTCAGCTTGGTCTTCGATTTGATTTTTGTGGCATAATTAGATGGTACGTTTCACGCGTTATTCAAATCTATTTTGTTGGATCTGTCTAGTTCCTGAATTCTGCCTTCTTGTTTCAATGTGAAAAGATTGTGCTTGAGCATCAAGGGGGTTCTTAGCTCCAAGGTAATCTACTAAACTTGGATCTCCTATGTATGTTTTGTTGTGCACAATATGCTGGAGGTTTGGGATATTCAGTTTGGGGGCTACACTCTTGCATGTTTTTCATGCACGTGTTTTAGCATAATGTGATTTCCTCATTTAGCTCTCCTTTGTTTGCTGATGCTTAGCAAAGCTCATCACATGGTATTGATTGAACAGTAGATGAGCCATAGATGTGCAGGTGTGCATGCGGGTTATTGGCAAATGAAGTCTGTAGAGTTGGAAGTTAATTTGTACGCACGTAGAGGTTAGTGGCAGAAGTAAACTTTCGAGTTTTGTTGCCGATGGATCACAAGTCAGTTTTGCACAATGGGCAAACTATTTGCAGACTCAATTGTTTAAAATTATGTACATGGCTTTCAAGTTCTACAGAGAGGATTCTACAAAACCTCTCAAAATTTTCTTTATATGTTTTCCTGGTGCTTGCTCTTTAGAGTTCAAAGGTTCCATATCAAACTGCATCTTTTGCTTTGCAAATATTTGCAGGCAAATGATCTTCTTGAAGCTCGCCTTTCAAAGTTTATGGAAACAGCAAAGAATCCTTTCCTTCTGGAAAAAATTGTCAATTTGGAGACTGAGTTAGCAGAAGCTGTAGAAGCCAACAATATGTACAAAATACAACTCAGAAGGTATGCTTAATTTTGTAGCTTTGTAACTAGTGGTTAGATTGATTTTGATCACTATGGTATTGCTGGAAAACTCAGGAGTGAGATTTGAGCATGCGGTTTTGTTTAATGTTCATGACAAGCTTTGTGGCTCAGTGTTCTTGATAAACAACAAAATGTAAGCATGGCGGCCCTTCAAGACCTCGGTGATCTGAATCAAGTTATTGATGACCTCAAACAATACAAAAAGAAGGCTACAGAACTTGAAGATGAGTTGCATAGTACAAATCAGCGGTTGATGCTGATAAGCATCCAGCTTGCAGAAGCCGAGGCTGAAAAGAGTAACCTTTTTCTGGAGCTGAAGAATTTGAAGAGTGATAAGAAGACATAGTAGTGTATATGTGCTCAGAAAACCCCTTGGCACTCTCTGTACAGCAAGCTCATCTGATCTTCCAGTGTCTCGAAGGGACAGGTTGATCTGTACAGGTGTCTGGTTTGGCTAGCCTATTTTGGTCAGATCCCTTGAAACCAAGAGATGGCTGCGCAATTGCCTTGAGGCCTGACGTATTCTTATCTGTAGTTATACAGGAAGCCCAATTTTCAGTGGTGTCAATAACAATCGGAAATTATGAGTGGCATTCTTTCATTGTTTTCGCATGGGCTTGGACTGGTAGTTCTGGTGGAAGTCCATGTCAAGGTTCAGAGAGATGGAACCTAATTATACAGATATTGTCTGAGAAGCTGTCGTCCGCAAATCTGTGGGGACATGTCTCAGATGTATGCTAATTTTGTCTTGTACAGCAGTCGTAAACAGGAGCGCTACCTGGTTTTCCAAATAAATGACAAAGGCAGCATCACCTTCTCTCGGGAGTGTAGACTTGGTCATTCTGTAGCAGACTTGTATATACTTCTAATATACCAAATACTTCTGCTGATTAAATGGAAGAGCTACTGCCTGGTAGGTAACCTGGATGCACCCTCTTGATCATAGAGGAGAAAAAAGAAGTGTGTACTCTCCCTTGGACATGAAACATGTTTCTTGTTGCCATTGAAGGGTAGATGTGTAATGGAAACGGACACAATCATTTGGTGAAGACCTTTACTATTTGAAGTATTGTATGCATTTTTGGCGTGCCTTTGGAAGGGCTTTATGATCAAGTTGGTTTTTCCCTTTGATTTCGGAAAGTCTTAGTGAACGTGCACAAAGTTGTAACTTAGACGAGAAGCTTTTGGGTGGGATGTATACAGATAATGATTCTTGGAGTTGAACGAGGGATGATTGTGGTTTTTGGTCTTGGTGCTCTCTGAAATAATCCTATGAATGCAATCCCTTGATACACAGTGCACTCCTTCAACGCTTCCCCTGTATAAGTCGATGCCATGCTTATTGTTTGTGGGTTTTTAGGCACACTATAACACATGTAGGCAAGGCAAAGGATGTTGCAATCTTGGGGACGGCTCAAAAGATTCTGTTGATCCAACTTGTGGATCAGGGTAAGAAAACCTTCACTCTCACACACACTCAATCTGACACAAGTGTTACATGTTGCAAGCCATCATAGGATTGGCATTTTTTGGAGCCTCAAAAGACTCAACATGCCAAGTGCATGCATACTGTTATTATCCAAGTCATCGATCGCATGTTCGTCATGATTGTGATAGCTAAGCACATTGTTATGTACGGGTTCTTGGAGAAGTGAAGCTTATTTTCTTGCCCTTCCTTCGGCAATTTCTTGTCACTCTTGCTTGCAAGGCTTGGCATTTTCTTGTTCGAACTAGTTTAGGCCCCTAACCTTAGATACAGGTAAGCTTTTCTCTATATTCCTTCATTTTCTTAAGGGATATTTTGCAATCTTCTTGTGCTTCACCTTCCAAGCCCTCATCTTTATGCCGAAGTGATACATCTACAAAGCAATGCCATCAAAAGGGGATCCTTACTTGTCATACTTGGTCTTTTAATGGTTGTGTGACTAGAGCTACTTTAGATGTCATTAGGCATAGAATCCCATACCTAGTTGGGAAGGAGGAATGCAGATGCTGTGGTTTCATGAATTATTTAATCATTTCTTATCATGAGTTTGTTTCATCATTTCTTATTTGAGTTCACTTCATGACTTGCTACTGTTGCATTTGTTTGCTTGTTTAGTCCATTACAAGCAGTATATGGTGTTTTTGTGGTGCTTTCCTATTAAGACTATCTTTTCCACAAAGTCTGGTGAGCCATGGGGTTTTATGTTGATATTGCAACTGACACACAAGTGCTCTTTGCACAAGTGTGGTAAGTTACGACTTTATGTTAATGTTGCAAATGACACTTTGTTTTACCAATGCATTATTTAGGTTGAAATAGTCTAGAGATTGACCATGGGTTCAAAGGTCAACTAGGAATGCTCTCAAGACAAATTGATTGGTTCTTCTTAGGCCTCGTGATGACATGAAAAAGATTTGGATTTTGGCAAGGTTTGTATGTTACAAGCTATTAGGCTATCTTCTTTACCAATAACATGATACAAATTAGTGTGTTGATACTATAAGTTGGACCAAAGACCATTATTTAACATGCTTCCTATGGTGCACTTGTTTCTCTTTAATTTTGTGGTTTCTCTACCAACAATGCCAACAATTTTGTGGTTGCTCTATCAACAATTCCATGATGTAGGACACTAACATAAGGGCTAGATGCTCTTCTCTTGACAAGTCCGTGTGTAAGTATAGTTATATGTCTTATAGTAAGTTTTAATATCAAGATTAATGTTGCAAAAAATGATTTGTTGAAGGATTGTTTGGACTTTAAAACACTGATGTTGCCATACATAACTTTAGTATGGTTCTTCATCTTGGCATTTAAGATTGTAAACTCATTTGAGTGTCGCTTAAAAGCGTCTCCAAATATGCATAGCCTAAACATTTGCAAAGAAGCCATTCCATAGAGAAGATTGTTACAAAAACCTTTTGCTTCATAGTATGAACATTTATCATTAATTGGGATCGATGTGATTGTGGTCCAACCATGTGGCTTCACATAAGGAACTCTTAACTATTTGCTATTTAGCAAATTGAATAAAAAACTGGTAAACTTCTCTCATTTCCTAGTTATAACGAGGAAAAACTTTGCCTAATAATTTTACTATATGAAAATCAAAAGATTACCACATATAACTACTAGATCTATCAACTTTTCTATATAGTTCATCTTATTTATATAGAAATTGCAGTCTTTCTAATAGATAGACTTGTTTACCATATAATCAAGCCTTTCTAACTAGACAATACATTAATTTCCTATATATAAACTAGCAAAATCTAGCACAATTCTAGTTAAGTAATTACTTTTCAACATAGTGACAATATTCTACCCATTAAGTTAACTCTCAAAAAACATTTATTGTAAGTGGTAAATCATCATTCATAAGTTTTGCAAATGGAAAATTTAAGTTGTGCTTGAGAGAGAGAGAGGATTGAAAGTAGTGTAGGAGAGAGAAAATGCATATTAAACACTTTCGTGTAGGGATCAAAAGAACATTTGGGTCATTTCATGGCAAATCACTGTGTGATTGTACTTAGTTTTACTATGCATAATAGCATCGCATTATCTCACAATGCCTTCATGAGCATAATACTTCGACCGATTGGAAGCCAACAACTCACCAAATTCCATTTTGACCCATATAACATGGCTTTGTTGAATGGGTGTGTCATTATTGGTGACAAATCTGCTATAAACTAGGGGTTTTTGGTGTGCAATCAATATCCTTGCTAATAAAACGACTTAATATTTTCTATCTACATACGTTGAACCTCATAATCTACAAGTTTATAAAAAACAACTATCATAAATATGCTATAAGCTAGGGGTTTTTGGTATGCAATAAATATCTTTGAAAATTAAACCACTTAACATTAGTATTTGATGTAAGTGTAGGTTGAAGATCTTAGTTTTTCTTGAACTTGTATTTTTGGGTTCAAAAGGCTCATAATGTTTTGAGTCCTTATTATCAAGTTTAGGGAAGTGTTAATGCTATAATCTACCATTGTAGCCATACCTTTATGGTTGCACATATCAAACCTACAAAAGAAAGAGTAAAGAGGAGTTAAACCCCAAGCACACTATGTGTTTATCGAGGAGCTTACTTGTATAATTCTAAAAAACATTTGTATATAGAGACACATGATTGCCTCTAAAAGGCAATCATGCCTCTCTCTCTCTCTCTCTCTCTCTCTCTCTCTCTCTCTCTCTCTCATGCACACTTTAAGCAAGAGCAACCACTTTAATTCTAAATATGCATGTGCATGCTCACACATACCCATGCAATCATGCCCTCTTATAAGACTGAATCTACTTTTACCTCATTCTAGTAATGAAATGAATGAAACTCTAACTAAGACAAAATACACCAAGATATGACTAAGCCATAGCGTTACCATAACATAAATTCATATTACTACCATGCTCATGGCACAATGTAGCATAACTCGAAATCATAGAAGGTTTAGACATGAAACACATTTGTTGCTAGTGTTGGACATGGATACACACCTCCATGTATGGTGGGAGGTCCAAGAAGAGATCCTCAAGAACAAGATACAAATGACAAATGTGTAAAAGATGTGCACACTCCTTATTCTCTACCTTTTATACCTAGACTCTAATACTCAAAGTTGAGAGGGAAGCAATGTTGGGATGTAAAGAGGGTTAAGAGAGAGAAGAGATGTGGATAAAAAGATGAATGGTACCCTTATTCTTTGTTATCTTCACTTATATATGATTGTATAGTGTGTACTTATACAAGGAGTGCCTGCCCAACTATTAGCCATTGGCCTTTAACCCAATAACCTTCTGCTTAAAGGCCAATGTGCCTTTATGGGAGTATAATAAGAAAGTGAAGATACTATCTAATGTTGATCAACACTTTGTAGTGTGCGAAGCAGTCAAAAGATAAACTGCTCGTGAGAAGATCCATAGGGTTATCATTTAGATGCATCTTGGTAAGCTCAATTCACTTAGCACCTTCTTGATGAAGTGATACTTTAAGTCAATGTTCGTTATATTTGCATGAAAGACAGGGTTTCGTGTCAACTGAATGGCACTTTGATTATTACAAGGCAATGTTTAGACGTGTATCAACCATGGAGTATATCAAGCTACCAACTACAGGTGCATAAGGAATCTTGGCCATTTCAGCCTTCTGTGTTGGGGGTAAAGGTGCCTATGTCTAGCCATCCACATTTACTTCATTGTGCCCACATATATATTCACTACAAGTAGCATGCACCGAACACTATCACTTTATTATTTATTCTTTCAATGATTATTGAATAAGGGAAGGCCAATCACATAGTGTGATTGTTGGAGTTCCCACATACAATGTCTCTCTCTCTTGTTCTCTTGCTCCATCTGCCATAGCTATTGCTTTGCTGTTGCTTCTACTTGTGTGCTTTTGCTTAGACTCTATCTTTCAAGTGGTATCAAAGTGGATATTCAAGGAGATTCAATGATCACTTTGCTTCAGCCCGTAAAGAAGCTTGAGCTCAAGGCTTCATGGCAAACATTTTTTCTTCCTCCTGAGGTATGCATTGAGTTCTTTCATCTCTTGGCTTGTTCTACTTGCTCTCGACTTGTCGATGAGCTTTCCAAATCTTAGATCATCCTATTTGAGTGCTTATTGAGTTGAAAAGCAACCATTCTATTATATTTGAGTGGATATAGAGCATGCTGCAAAAGTTGTGGACAACTATGGTAGCTTGATAGTACTTTCATATTTTGGCCATTAAGTTTTGTATACAATATCAGATTCATGTGTTCTATAGCTAGAAATAAAGAGTGTGATTAATTCTTTGCAGTTTTTAGTTCTCTGTTTTACACAAAATAGAACACTTCTAGTTTGAACACTAAGCATTTGATTGGTTTATATTGATGCTCTAGAAAGGCTTTTGGACTGAATAGAGATCGATAGCTTAGTCATTGAAGTGTTTATTATTGTAATAATAGTTTGGGTAGCAAGCATACAATAGTGAGCTTTATACTTTGAATCCCTATGTGTCTGCATAGCATTTCGGGTATAGTACATGTCTATGGTGATGTCTAGGATTGATGTGTGAGCTTGGATATAGTTATGATATGCTTTGGCACTTGGATTTGAGCTACATTTGATGTACTTGGGCTTTGGTTGCTGCTTTGAGCTTCCATGCTTACTCACTTATGGGTATTGAAGCTTCGTTGGACACTTATTGCTGCTTTGAGCTTCCATGCTTACTCACTTATGGGTATTGAAGCTTCATTGGACACATGCTCTCGGATGTATTTGTGATGCATTTGGGCTTTTGGAATGCTTTGACGTATATGTCTTGAGCTTTGCTTACTCACTTTGCATTTTGGATTTGCTTCTAGTGGGAGATTCTTGTACTTACTTAACAAAGCTTGGTTCTTTGAGATAGTGGGACTCTTGGTTCATGTATATACTCTCTTGTATGATATTGGATGCAATAACCTCTGCTTGTGGACTGATTTGATTTCATATGCTTTGGGCACTAGCACATATGTCTGTCATCGGTTTGTTATTGATATATATATGCATATTGGTTATGTATTAAATGCCATTTCTTTTTTCTCAGTTAATTGTGTATTTGATTGATCTTTGTTGCCCTTGAGATTTTCTACATACATGATGTATATGCTTATGGGATGTATGGTTTATTGACACTTTGATTTCATGGCATTCTTTGGTACTAGAAGTCTATGCTTAATTATTGTTAGTTTAATTCTTTGCATCCTGATTGCTACTTGAATATTCCTAACAGTGGAAGCTTGCTTTCTTGGCTATTTGTCCACCGTTGGATTGATATATACTGCTGCCTTTATTTTAGCATTTTTGTAATTACAGGTTTTAGCATTCTTTTGGAGAGTAGATAGATTTTTTTTGGAATTTTTTAAATTGCAATCGGTAGACAACTATACCCGCATTTGTTCTCGTCCATTTGCCTGCCATTTTGGATTAGTTTTGGGATTGCTTTGTTCTAATTATAGCAACACGTACTCTCATCATTTGTAGACATTTGCAAGGCAAGTTCATTAACCGATATTCCTATTTTCAACATTGAAAAGCTTAATGGTAATAATTTTCAATACTGGAAGATACAAATATGGCATGTCTTGGTGCAAAAGATATAAGTTAAACCATTGAAGTTACAAGGCATAAAGCATGAGCTTTATGATGCATAGGATTGGGTAGAACTTGATGAGCTATGCAAATCTACTATCATTATGTCATTATCAAAGCATGTGTATTTTAATGTCATTGACACTAAGGGTGATGCTTATGCATAATGAAAAAAGATTTTTGATCTTTATGAAAAGCTAAGTCCTACATGTCAATTGTACTGGTTTGGCTCAAGAATCTTATAGGCCTTTGCATGAAGGAGGGTAGAACTATGTCTATTCATTTGAATGAGTTTCATTCTATTTTTAAACAACTTGTATCATAGGACATTCAATTTAAAGATAATATCAAGTCTTTGTTCTTGCTTGTCACACTGTCCAAGTCATGGGATATCTCTATATTGTTATGAGTGCTAGTCCCCCCAGAGGGTGGTTTTAAATGTAATGATATAGAGAGTACTCTACTAATAGAAGAGGTAAATATAGGAAGAACATTGATGCATCTTGTACTTCTCATGCATTTACTTCTAAAGGCAAAAAGGGTGACAATGGCAATAATAACTATGGTAGAGACTCACAACACCCAACATGGGCAAGTCTTAGTCTCTTGGGCAATCTCACAGTAACTCCCATAGATGTAAGTTTGATGAGACCATATTAGGGTTATATTACGCCGTACTGGCGCCATAAAATGCACAATCATAGGTGCAATGAGAAAGACAAGGGAAAATCATGTGATAATGCAAAGTTCAATTATCATAGCATTGGCCCTAGTAAGTCCAGCATGAAGATTGAATATATAAATGTAATGCATCTTGAGCTTGATGATGACTATATCTTAGCTGCTTCATCTCTTGATATTACTAAGTTGACCAATGTTTCATCTACTTACTCTCGGTGTTGGCTACTTGATTCAAGGGCTTCTTTCAGTGTTACCCTGCATCACAATTAGTTTCATACATATTGCAACATTATAGGTTCTATGAGACTAGGAAATGACAATGCATGGGATATCATTGCCATTGGGGATGTTGGATTGCAGTTTGGTTTAGACAACTCTTTTATTTTACATAATGTACATCATATACCGACTTTGACTAAAAGCTTACTCTCTATCGAAAAGTTGGATGATGCATGATATTGTGTCTCTTTTTGTGATTATGTGAGGAAGCGTACCCATGGTCACCTTGTTTTTGCTCGAGGTGCCAAGGCTGACAACCTCTATTCTTTGTTTGTATCTAGGTCTATTGACCATAGCACCACATGTATCTTTATGCCATCGTTGCCTTGGGCACATGTCTTTGAAAGGAATGAAAGTACTTACTTATTTGTAGTATCTTATTATAACTCATCAAAAGTCTGATTCTACGCATATGGGTGAGCCACTGGCTCTTGTGAATTCTAATGTATGTGGTCCCATGCCCTATCAATCATTGGGTGGTGCAAAATACTTTGTGATATTTATTGATAATTATTCAAGTGAGGTTTGGCTTTATTCTATTAAGGAAAAATAAGATGTTCTAGCTACATTTCAATGCTTTCTTGCTTTTGTTGAGAACTAGTCTAGGTATAGGCTGAAATGCCTAAGGATTGATCATGGGAGTGAATATGTTTCTAAGGCATTTGAGTAGTTTTGTGATGAATGGGTATTAAGCGTCAGTTGATCACCCTATATACCCCACCCCAAAATGGTATTGTAGAGTTCATGAACATGACTATTCAAGAAAGAGTCCGTAGTATGCTTAGTCATGTAGGCTTACCACAATACTTTTGGACTAAGGTAGTTACTACTATTGTGCATCTCATTAATAGATCTCTATACACTACTCTTGGTTGTTAGGTTGCAAAAGAGGTATTGCATGGAAAATCTCTATACACTACTCTTGGTTGTTAGGTTGCAAAAGAGGTATGGCATGGAAAATCTCCGTCATATGCTCAATTTGAGGGCCTTTGGATGTGAGGCTTTCTGCCATATTCACAAGGACAAGTGTAATTAAGCTGGGTTCAAAGTTTGTCAAATGTATCTTTCTTAGATATGGTGATGCAAGTGAGATGGGCTATCACCTTTGGGATCTACATGCTACTCAGAAGGTATCCTAACCACGATGTAATTTTCCATGAAGAGAATATGCATAAGAAGCTTAAGCAGGTAGTTGAGGTATGCAGGGTGGTCTTTCAAGGGGAGCTTTCTCTCTTACCGTTCAACCAGCCCGAATGAGATAGCTTGTTGCAGTTGTTGATAATGTAGTGGCCCACAATCTGCCCATTATATAGGATTATACTATTAGATAGAGAGGACATGCAGTACAAGCCCCACAACTAGTTTTGAGGAGCTTTCTTAGAGCTTCACATTCTTTTGATCATTATTATGAGCCCTTTATGGATTATGTCATGGTGATAGACTCTACTGAACCACTTACCTATGAGGAGGCTATCTGCAAAGATGATTCTCATTCTTAGGAGAGGGTTATGTAGTAGTCTTAAGTTTGATTCATTGTAGAAGAAACGTACATGGGACTTAGTTTCATTGCTTGATGGGAAACATGCATTACCATGCAAGTGGGTGTACAAGTTGAAAAGTAACCTTATTCACCTAATCCAATAGATAAGGCTAGATTGGTTGTTGCAAAGGATTCAAAGTAGAAGTTCTTTTGGGTTGTCTAATCAGTTAAGTTTTGAGCTTTATCAAATGGATGTTAAGAAAATTTTCTTACATGGGGATCTACATGATGAGATTTATACAGTGCAGCCTAAGGGCTTTATGGAGAAAGACATGAAACACCTAATGTGCAAATTGAAGAAGAGTCTTTATGGGCTTAAGTAGGCAACTAGGGAGTTGTACCATAAGTTTGATTCTTTTATGCATTTGCAAGGGTATTCTCATAATGATATGAATCCATGTTTATAAGCAAAGAAGGCCCATGATGGTAGCCTTATTATTTTGGTACTGCAATTGATAATATGCTTATAGTTGGGAGTGCTCACGTTGAGCTAAATGCTTTGAAGAATCAACTCAAGAAAAGAGCTTGAGATGAATGACATGGGACATGACTCACAGATACTTGGTATGTGCATCATGTGCAAGTGCTCTAAGGGACTTCTCTACTTGTCCCAGAAGGAGTATATCCACAGAGCACTTGAGTGATTCCATATGTAAGATAGTAAGCCTATTGATTGCCCTTTACCTTCTCATGTGAAGGTTAGTCAGGTCGATTGTCTATAGCCAGAGAAGGCTAAGATGGCCAAGGTTCTATATGCGTACGCAATGGGTAGTTTGATGTATGCCATGATAGCTACTCATCATGTCTACAGCATAGCATTTGCAATGGACACAATGAAATTTTATATGGCTATACTTGGCATGCGGCATTGGGATGTCGTGAAGGGTATCATGAGATACCTGAAAGGCATAACAAATATGTGCATTTGCTATGGTAGCCAAGATATAGGAGTCATGGAGTACAATGACTCTGATTATTCAGGACATCCAAATAGTAGAAAGTCCACCTTTGGGTACGTCTTTGTCTATATTGCGGGTGCTATGTCTTGGATATGTAAGGTGCAACAATGCAGGGCCTTGTCTACTACTACAGAGGCTGAGTACATTGCAGCCCCACTAAGGCTTACAAAAAGGCTTTATGGTTAGACTACTTAGTCGCACATCTTGGTATGCCTATGACCCCCACACTACATTCAAATTCTATAAATGCCATTCAATTGGTCCATAAGGTGGTCTTCCATGAAAAAACTAAGCACATTGCAGTGCTTTCACTTCATCAAAGAGGTAGAAGAGGACAAGTCTATTGAGCTTGTCAAGATCTTGACTAACGAGAATCCTATAGATCTACTCACAAAAAGTCTCTTAGTGAAACATTTTGCCTTCCTTAGAAACATGATGGGCATAGGATGAGATGATATCTTTTCTCATTTGTCGTACTCTATGTATATGTTGTATTTTTTCACTTTTTCTTTTACTCCTCTCACTGAGACACATTCGTCTTTAAGTGTAATGTTGTTGGGGATAAGGACACCCATCATTATCACTTTATTCTTTGTTATTTTAGTGACTATTGAATAAGGGAAGGTTGGTTATAGATTGTGACTATTGGAGTTCCCAGATACAATGTGTCTCTCTCTTGCTCCATCCACCATAGCTCTTGCTTTGGCTTGGGTGCCTCCACTCATGCTTTATCTTTCATTCTTCTCATCTAGCTTAGTGTTGTCGTATTAGCTAACTTTTAAATATGGAGGCAATGGAACACTGATAGTCTTCCCCCTCTCCATATTAAAACACTCCAATGCCTTGCCAATATATTCCTTTTGAGACAAATAGAGTATCTTTTTGTCTCAATCTTGCATAATGTGCATACCAAGCAGCATTCCCCAAGTCCTCCATGTCAAAGGTTTCATGTTACATTTTCTTTAAGGCATCCACACCCATAATGGACTTCCCAGCAACTAGCATGCCATCCATATATAGAATCAAGATAATAAGGATAACATTCCTATCCTTTTTTGTATATAGGCAATAATTGGTCTCACTCCAAATGTATCCCTCGGATCACATAAAAGGCATCAAACTTATGATACCATTCCTTGGGAACATGTTTAAACCATATAAGCTCTTATGTAACTTACACGCCAACTACTGCTTTCCTTCCACAACAAACCCCTCAGGATGATGCATGTAAATATTCTCATGCAAGTCCTCATGCAAGGAAACAATGTTTACACACATCTGAATCAACTCCATATCCTCCCTAGCAACCAAATCAAGAATTGTACAAAGGGTGGTCATCTTGACTACTAGTGAAAAGATCTCATGAATGTCAATCCCCTTCTCCTACATGCTTAAATTTTTGGCCACCAATCTTGTCTTGTATTTAGGCAATACATCGAATGAAGATACCTTCAACTTGTAGACCCCCTTTTATGGAAATGCATGTTTTCCCTAAGGCAAAGGAACTAACTCCCATGTAGCATTATTCTCTAAAGAATCCATCTCTGACTACATATCCATTTTCCACTTATGACTATCATCCATAGTCATAGCATTTGCATAACAAGAAGGCTCACTACAATCTGTGGCTAGGACATACTCTAGAGATGGATTATATCTATCTGGTAGTCTAGAAACCCTTGTAGACTTACATCAAAGTGGTTCAACTGGAGCCTTTGGCTATCCCATCTGTCTATCCTATAAAACATGAGGTTGTCCACCATCTCATGGAACTTTCACCTCAACATTTATTGGCTATCCAAAACTTACATCATGTGGAACAAGTTGTGCAATCTACTTATGTGGTGGCTACCCATCCTCTTAAAATACAACTCTACGAATCTTGACCATTTTAATAGGCTACTCATGTGTTTTATTCTTATTAAAGATAATATCATAGCTGCATATTATCTTCTTTGATTCAGGATCCCACAAAGGGATTACCCATTTCACCTTATTCTCCATAGCTAAGAGAAATGTATTCCTTAGAATTTGGATCAAGTTTACTCCGCTTGTCCCTAGCATATGCATAAATGCCTCAAAGCCAAAAACACCCAAGTGATCATAACTAGGTCTCTTTGCATACCTTAATTTCTCTAGTATATTGGCATGCAATGGCTTGCTAGGAGATGTATTGATCAAACACACTACTACCTTTATTGCTTTAGCTTGAAATGGATTCATGAGGCTAGCATTACAGAGCATACTATGAACACTTTCCCAAATGGTCATGTTCATCTTCTTAGTCACAACATTTTGAGCAAGATTCTCAAGAGCTATCAACTCTCTCTTGATACCATGGCTAGCACAAAAGTTTGTAAGGTGTGCGAGGTGTGTACTCCATCATTATTAGTCCTCAATTAATTAAGCTTATTGCTAGACTGGTTCTCTACAAATGCCAATAACCTTTAAAATGCATCCAATGCATCACTCTTCTTGTGAAGAAGATAAGCCCAAACCTTCCTTGTGGCATCATCTATAAAGGTGTCAAAGTATAAGGCTCTGCCCAATGAAACATGGGCATTGGCTCACAAAAATCACTATGAACCAAATCAAAACATTTTGATCTTCTACTCCCACAACATCTATTATGCAACATTTTAGTTTGCTTTGCAAGGAGACAATCCTCACAAAAGCCAAGATTGAAATAATTTAGACAAGGAAGATATTTCAAATGGCACAAAGCTTTCATGATTGATATTTGCCCCAAATGGTGATGCCATAAAGAGACACATGGTTGTTTAGTGATAGCTATAATGTGATATTTAACACCAAAAACATGCAAAGGATACAAAGTATCTGATTTTGATCCTTTGGCCACAACAAGAGATCGTTGCAAATCTTCCACACACAGATTACACAAAGTCGAAAAATAATATACATCATGCAAAGTAAACATATTACCTGAAGGAAACTGTTGGTGGACATCTCCTATACCAACAATATCTAATGCTAGGTCATTACCCAATTTGACAGATCCGATCATGTTGTGATAGGAGTGAAACCACTCTCAATGAGGGGTGACATGAAATGAAGCCCTTGAATCAAGCAACCAACACTGAGTATAGGTAGACTAGGCATTAGTCAACTATGAAACATCAAGAGAAGAAATTGTAAGTATGTAGTCATCATCAAAATAAGTTCACGACATTAATCTCTTTAAATTAAGTTGCAAGTACTGATCAAACTATTTGTCAAGTTTGAAACATGCCATGCATTCCGGAAAACAAAATGAGAACTATTTTGAAATGACAAGTGCATATCCCTAATGCCAACAATGCTACATGCATAGTTGTTTCCAAGATGGATGCATCCTCCCTTTTGAGCATCATAAGTAGGAAATAGACTTGCTTCTTAACTTGCCTCTCTCATGAGAGTTTATCCTAGAATTTGACCTTCCTCTCATAATTTTTTTCATTATCTTTATTTTTCTTTTTACGTTTTGCTTATTCTTCCACTTGTAGCAATCCTTTTTTATGTGTCTCTTCTTGTTAGAGAAATAGCATTCTACATCCTCTTTGCTACATGACTTGCTTCTTAATTTACCTCTCTCATGAGAGTTCCCCTTGGTATTTGACCTTCCTTTCACCATAAGTGCATTGGAGCTCTTTGACCCTATATTGTTCTTTCGATTCACCTCCTTGGTGGAGCAAGTTGTTCTCAATATTAGCACTTGTAAGACCATTTGTAGGTGCAGAGTTACTAATGGTAGTCTTGAAAGTATCCCAACTCAGGCAACATGACTAACAAGAATATGGCCTTCACACTGAATCATAAAAGATAATCTTCAAAGATGTCAATCGTCTAAAAATGCTATTAAACTCATTGAGTTGATTTAGACATTGAAGCCTCCTTCTTTATGCGAAGATCAATGAGTTTTTTCAGCCAATAAACCTGTGAAATTGCACTTTCTTTTTCATACAAGTCATCAGGCTTTTTTCAAGCACCATATACACTTGTTATATATGTTACATTAAAATTTGCAAACTTTGAGAATGCCAATATAATAGTAGAGCATGCCATCTCATCTAAATCCTCCCATACATCTACATCCATGTCCTCAAGCTTAATCCCGTTACATTTGACTTTACCTATTTTCTTTGGACCAATACATTTTATATTTACTCTTTGTAGTATGAACAATTTGTACCATCAAGCTTTTCAATATTGAACAATGCATTCTCTGTACGTCGATGAAGAAGTCATAATGACAAAAGTATGTATATATACAAAAAACAACAAGGTATATCCAATTGCAACTCAAAATAGACTTATGGACTACAAATGAAGTGCTCATGGCTATTCAAATATCAAACTAAAATAAATTTGATGTAAAAATAATATTTTAGCACTCCCAAAGACATGAATTTTTTACAAGTTGTCCCAAGTATTCCGCTATCTTTTGAGCATAAAATAGTCACCAGAGACTAAGTACATATAAATTGTCTTCACAAATCAAATTTAGCTAACATACTCTCTACAAAGTGAGCATAAACTAGCAATGTTATCCAAATCTATATGCAATCCAAAGTTAGGGAGTAATCTGCAAGCATCCCAGTGCAAACTAGTCACAACCAGCTAATGTTCAAATCGTATAGAAAGGTTTCTGTGATTAAAAGGATGCCCTTTATCTTCTAGATAATGTAAAAATGTGGGGATTAGTCTCATGCGAGTCATTTTAAACATAAACAATCTTTTGGGGCATCTTGATCTACATCGCAGTTCATAGACATCACTCTCTCAATAAAATTATCAAGACTCTCTCTCTTTCTATTTGTGTTACAAACACAAGAAGACTCTCTGCTTCAAAACAAGTAGAGTTTGAGATAACGCAAGCCCCTTGCTAGACTCAAGCAAACCCCTTGCTTAAGACTCTTGCTTCCCAAAAACAAGTCGCCATTGTACTTAAGCAACCTATGTGCTTGCATACATAAAAACCATGTACCAAGATCTCTTTCTAAGCATTCAAAGCCAAGATCTTTGCTCCATACCTAGCCACAAATGGTTGCCAAATCACTGCCAAAATGGGATACTGTAGCTCCAAATCAAGCCTCAATGGCTTGAGCACCTATTGACTCAGATCTACATCCAAGCAATGAGAATAACATCTCTATCAATGTGCAGGCAGTAAGCATCAATGTTAAAGAATAAGCTCAAATCCTCACACATCGTGATAAAGCTTCACTCCTTGTGTTCCTTGCTTTAAGCAAGATCTCCCATGAATATGAAAGGCCACTCTAATATCAGCTGTTGTTGAGAGGGAAGCAATGGTGGGATGCGAGGTAGAAGTTGTGGAGTGTTTTGATAGTAGAGCAAACCAATTAGCATCAAAGTTTTGACCCATATGAGTCATTTCATGGTTCCCATGAGTTATTTACTGCATTAGTTAAATCTTCTTTACAACTAACTTTGGAATAAATTCTTGATTTGATTCTAGGATTTAAGGAAAAGCTCATTGCAAAGATTATGTCTAATCAAGATAAGGTATGGAATCATCATGATGGTGATAGTGGATTGATCTCAAAGTGTCAAGCAATAATCCCCACACAGTCAGAGGTGGTAGATTATAAGGTTCCAACCATTCAAGTTGAATACTTGGGTAGTAAGTTTGATGATGTACTACTAGATGGAGGTTCATGGGTTAATATTCTACATGAAGAACTATATGTGGCACACAAATTGCAAGGACTTGTTGCAGCATCATTTCAGGTTCAAATGGTTGATCAACAGAGACTTCAACCTTTGGGCATACTAAGGAATCAACTCATTCGAGTAGCAGGATTGAAGTTCAAGGTCAGTTTTGTAGTTTTTCGTATGCAAGGCTTAGGAGATTACTATAATATGATGTTGGGAAGACCTTGGTTCAGATTAGCCAAGTTGAAACAAGATCGGGGTTCTAATACAGTAATTATCCCTTATTGGGGGAGAGAGGTCAAGTTATCTACTAAGAATCAGGTGGTATTGAAGTTTAAATACCGTCCATTAATTTCTCAGACAATTAACATACCCCCTGAGATTGAAGATGATGAGGATGAACCTTTTCTACAAGCTAATCCTATTGTTATTCCAGTGTTTGAAGTGGATGTTTATTCCAGTATGGACTATAGGAAATTGAATCTAGCAACAATCACTGATCCATTTTCTCTTCGGTTCACAGATTCTTTATTGGATGATGTAGTGGGCCATGAGATATATAGTTTCTTGGATGGTTTCTCTGGATATAATCAGATCCGCATGCATCCTGATGATATGGACAAAACAACCTTTGAGTGGGGAGCATTTGTGAGTACTGCCATGAAATTTGGGTTAAAGAATGGACCACTAGAATTTCAAGGTGCAGCTTATAAAACATTTGGTCCATATCTTACATCTTTCATGAGAGTCTTTATAGACAATTTTTATGTCTTTGGTAAGAAAGTGGATCATTTGCAGCATCTTAGATTGTGTTTTGAGAGATGCTAACAATTTGGAATGTCACTTAATCCGTTTAAATCTATTTTTGCTACTAAAAGAGGAGTTCTTCTTGAACATATTATATCAGAGGAAGGTATGGCTATTGACCCAAGGAAAATTCAGGTTGTTTAGAAGGCTACTGTCCCTACTACAGTCTTAGAGGTGATGCACTTTGTGGGGCAAGTCAAATGGCATAGTCGGTATTTGTGGTATTTAGCTCATATTTGTGCTTTGCTTACTTTGTTTACCAAGAAGGGAGTTCAGTTTTTTTGGAGACATGATCAAGATAATGCTTTTGGGATATTGAAGAAGATGTTGGTAGTGGCTACAATCTTGCAACCTCCCCAATGGATATACCATTTCGTGTGTTTTTAGATGCATCTGACATTGCAACGGGTGTAGTTTTAATGCAGAAAAGAGTGGTTGGTTGGTTTAGGCCTGTTTACTATGCAAGTAGAAGGCTTACATCAACTAAAAATAATTATACAGTAACTGAAAGAGAGGCTCTTGGGATGATATTTGCATTGCAGAAATTTTGGCATTATCTATTGGAAAATCAAGTCATTTTTCATGTTGATAATCAAGCTTTATTGTATCTCATTAACAAACTGCAGCTTACGGGAAGATTGGCAAGGTGAATGTTACTTTTGCAAGAGTTTGACTATAAAATAGTATATACACCAGGTAAAGAGCATGTAGAGCTGATTTTCTGAGTAGACTTGACAGTGGACCCTGCATTGGGGGTAAATGATCAATTGCATGATGGAGAGCTGTTAAGAGTGCAAGTCAATTCAATTCCTTCTATTATCAAATTTTGAATTTTTTGCTTCATGAAGTGATGCTTGCAGCCTTATCAAGAGACCACCGTAGAAGGTTGGCATTACAGAGCAAAAACTTTGAGGTTATTATGGGAGTGCTCTTTAGGAGGGGCATTGACAATGTGTTAAGGAGATGTGTAGCTATGCAAGAATAGTCTATGGTTTTGCATGAAGCACATGCAGGACTCACTAGAGGTCATTTTTCAAGAGAAGTCACAAGTAAGAAGATTCTTCAAGCTGGTTTGTGGTAGCCTATTGTACTTAAGGATGCTTATCGATATGCAAAAGAGTGCATTATTTGTATGAAGAAAGGTCAACCACAATCTAGGGATCGAATGCAAGATCATCCCGTTTTACCTTTAAAACCTTTACAAAAGTGGGGTATTGATTTTGTGGGTCCTATCAAGCTAGCTGCTCGACAAAGTAAAAATCAATATATTTTGGTTTGTATTGACTATTGTACTAAGTGGGTTGAAGCTAAAGCTTTGCGAGACAATAATGTAGCAAATGTGGCACAATTTCTCTACTCTAACATAATAACTCAGTTTGGATGCCCCATAGAGTTGGTAAGTGATTGGGATAAGCATTTTCTGAATGAAGTGATTAAGGAACCGACTTCTAAACATATGATTCTGCATAAGAAATTTACCCCTTACCACCCTTGGGCAAATGGACAAGCTGAAAGTTCTAATAAGATTTTGATTCGGATTCTTAAGAAGATAGTTGTTGATAACTGTAAGGATCGGGATACTAAATTGGACTCAACATTGTGGAATTTCCGCATAGCATATAAGGTGTCTACTGATTTAACTCCATTCAAGTTGGTTTATGGCCTTAAGGCAGTTGTCCCCATGGAGTTCTTGCTTCCTAGTTTGAGAGTGGCAGTTACTTATAGGTTGTGTCCTAAAGAATTGTTTCATGATAGGTTGAAAAAGTTAATGCAGTTGGGAAGAAGATCAGATTATAGCTCATTACCTTTTAGCAATGGTGCAATCAAGAATACATGCATGGGTAAACAGACACATCAAGAAAAAGATAATTAAAGAGGGAGGGTCTTATTATGGTGTATAATTCAAGGCTTGGAAAGCATCCGAAAAGCTAAAGTTGAGGTATATTGGTCCTTATGAGGTTGTAAAAGATGTGGGCCAAGGTACTTTTGTGTTGGCTACTTTGTAGGGTGACATACTCTAGCCCGTAGTAAATGGGTTTAGATTAAGAAGACTAGTACAACCGAATTATGATGATGCACCTCATGAAGTTCAGGAGAAACCAACAGTTGCTCTGTTAATTTGATTCAACCATTAGTAATGTTGCCTCATGGAGCAAGGAGTGGGATTTTACCCCATAGAGTAGTTTTTGATTCCTTACACCTAATGATTCTTTTTAGGGTTCCTTGGATTGATTCTTTACAAATAGAGCCATTATTTTATTGGCAGATGTTGGAAGATGATGTTATCTTTTCTATTACTTATGGTCTTCATAAGGAAGCTATGCAAATTTTAATGTTGCTTTATGAAGTGCAGGATACTTTAGAGTTGTTCTTTGTATTGTTATAGGAGCAAAGGAGCTTCATGAAGTGGTGGCACTTTACTATATTAAAAGTGGGCTATGGGAATTTGTATTATGGTGGTTATATTTTTAAAGCCTTCTCACAAGATATTATGACTTGGCAAAGTCTTATCATGGCATGGAGGGAATGTGCATTGAAAGGCTTGTTACCTTTTAATTTTGGACTTGTGCGACATGATGGTTTAGTAGATCAATTGATTTCAACTCCAATTCTTGTGGGAATGGAACTGTGTGAAGACATTGAGTTTCAATTGTATGAGGCTTATTTGAAGAGACTTCAGACACATGTCAAACTCTTAGTAAGTACATCTTGTCATCACTGTGTGATACACACTCTCTTTTCTAGGAGTGTAACTCATTGAGAAGTAGGGCAAGAAGAAAAAGGGCAAAGCATGGGAAAGAAGACATGCATGTTGATGCATGCGCCCATCCAACAGCATCATCCTACAACTCCATGCCATCTTCTTTCTTCATATTCTTCATCTCTTTACCTCTTTGATTCTCAGCAAGTTGTGGCGGTAGCTACCATGGTAAAAATGAGGCAAAGAAATGTTTCTAAACTTCTTGTGAAGAGAGGAAGCCAACATCAGAGAGCTGTTCCTGATTATGATGAGGGTTGGAGCGATATTCCTCCATATGTTACTCCTAAAGCCAAGGATTCAACACCGAAGGCATTGTCTACGATGTCTAGTGATGACGACAGTGAGCTGTTCACACCAATGATTGATTTGTTCTATTCTTATGGATACAAACAATCCCAATACTAGGGGCTGGTTGAAGTAGATTGGTTCTCAATTTTGCTGAGTTGCCTTGGGATGCTTGGGGTAATAATGTACATGCCCAACAACAGTTGTTGATGATCCGAGAGAGAGTGGAAAAATTGGTGGTCAATTGGAACTTACTCCTTTTTTGGCTCAAGTATTCTCTCTTGAAATCAATGATGGACCAAAGCATTAAAGGTGTACCGATGAAGTCATGAAACAGGAATTTGGACCTGTTACTAGTGCCCAAAATCAATACGTCTTGAGACATGTTGACCCAAAAAGAAGATTCTTCATAAAGTGGTTTATGAAAAGGTTTTTGTTGTTCATTAAGGTAGATGTCATTGTAAAGGATACATTCAGTATTTTATGATATGCAGAAAATATTGGAGTTCCTAATTGGTCTATAATCTTGTATGATAAGCTGATGTAGGAAGTCCATGTACCAACTATTCAGAAAAAGTAGCAGAAAAGTAGGATTGGATCTATGTTGGCGTCCTTGTATGCTCATATGCAGGTTGTGTGCTCGACCATGCATCCATCTCTTTGGGAGTCTCCAAAAATGGATAAGGTTAGTGCATTTAAGAGGTAGAAATTGGTGGATGGCATACTTGTTGATCTCTATGACAAAGATTTCTCTCATGCTAATGCTTTGGTTGATTCTGGAAATGATAAGGCAAAAGACTTGGTGGATCCTTTGTTCATGAATCTTTCCTCTCATGAAATCTCACATGTTAATGCTTTGGCAACTTCTATGCCTTTTGATATTTTAGAGTAGTTGAATGATGATGCCAAAAATGCAAATGTTCATGAAGATGTAGTGATTAAAGGGGTAAAGAAAAAGGTAAGATTCTCCAAGATCAAGATGGAGAACATGCCTATACCTAAACATGGTGATTAGTTGCAGCAGCGTATTGGTTTTGCCTAATGACATGAATGTGGTTTCAGATGCCTACGTTCCTTAGAATCTTGAGGAAGCTTGTTCTTTTATGACAGGTTTACATCAGTTCATGACAGAAATGCAATCTAGTGGTGCAGTGAAGTTGGATGTAGTACAATCTTTGCAAGAGCAATTGGCTTGCATGAAGACTAAAAGGGAACAAATGCATATTGAGATGGAAAAGATGAGGGAATCGCATGATAATGAGGTGGGTTCTTTACGGAGTCAGATTGATGACTATGCTGATATGTTGGCTAAATGTAAATGTCTTCAGTTGCTTTCAAAAGGAATGAACATCTAATATGCAAGATAAATTCAATGGTGAACTTGATTTGTTGGCTAAGGAAAATGCTAAGCTTAAGGCTGATAAAGTACTCTTGGATGCTTGTTTACAACCTTTTCTAAAGGTTGAAAAGCAACTCTTGAATGACATGGAGGTTGATCTAGATGGGTCTGTTTTTATGCAGCAAGATGATTAG
Organism: Lygodium microphyllum; assembly: GCF_053477565.2. Taxonomy (NCBI): domain Eukaryota; kingdom Viridiplantae; phylum Streptophyta; class Polypodiopsida; order Schizaeales; family Lygodiaceae; genus Lygodium; species Lygodium microphyllum. The sequence continues at coordinate 140,324,947 of NC_141149.1, forward strand.
GCTTCAATGAGACCTACATTGACTACTTTGATGCATGATTAGTGGTTGTGGGTGGGTATTGCTGATAGGATGTCATAGGTTATATCTCAGCCATATGCAGTTTATAGCAGTCATTTGTGTTTAAAAATATGGAAGCATTTATTCATGAAAAGAATGCTCTTAAGGAGAAAATTGATGAGATGCACGTTGAGTATCATAGACTCGTGGCAATGGTTACTACTTTGCTTGATCATGTTAAAAATTGGTCTTCTGATGTTGATGTTATCAAGGTTAATATTAATGATGTATTGCATGATATTCATAACCATGTGCAGATTAGGGAGCTTACAGTGGATAAGATTCATGACATGGATGTTTTATCTCTTAGATCACATGAACAGCATGACCAGGAAGTCTATTACAGACTACCATGATTCTCATGAGCCTCCTAGCTCATGAGTTACTTTCATGTACCACTATCAGACCTATTTCTTTGTTTGTCCATCATACTTATTTCATACTTGATATGTATGCCGCTATGTGATGCCTTTATGTTTTGTTTTGACTTTCTCTTGAGGGGATTATGCAACCATTCAGAAGGCTATAAGTATCCTATTGGACAAGCTCTACTTATGGTTTTTCTTTGTGGCTTACTTCATGGTGCAAGGCTATGTGTAAGGCATAATTTATTATGCTAGGATTTGGATAAGGCATTTTGACTTTAGGGATCATGCAAGGGTTCAAGTCATGGGTGGCTATTCCAACCATCCACCATGCTGTGCCAGATGTTAGCCATGGTCATAGTCTCACACTTTATGGATCACGTATTATACCCTTAGCATAGTTGGACCTTAGTTATGTTAGTCTTATGTGTGAGGCAGTATTTATTGTCTTATGAAGTTTAGTGCCTCATGAAGTGCAATTTTGTGGCAGCTAGAAAATGTGACTTGAAGAGGCATTTCTGTGTGTCATTTTCGTGGATCTGATAATCCTGGATGTCTATGTTTGATGTATGATGGATTTATCTAGATATATTGAGAATCTAGTAGTTGGCACCATCATCTATTGTGTCTTTATCTTATTTACAACATGTTCTCTCTGATTTACTTCTTATTCTCTGATTTGTAGTACTGAAGTTAGTGTTTCTATATCTCTATGTGGTTAGTTCGGATTTTCGATGAGTTTTGGTTATAGATTTGGGATTTACCCCATGAAGCATTCTCTGACCTCCTATTATGTATTCTGCATAGATAGAGCAGCAACAATGCCCTAATCATAATGTTTGAAACATCAACAAATACATAAAATGGTAGGTCCCATTGCAAAGGTTCCAAAATTCGAGCTACAACTAGCATCTTCTTCAGTACATTAAAAGCTTTCTCTTGATCATCTCTCGATATGAATTGAATACACTTTTTAGTAAGTAAGGTAAGAGGAGAACAAATATGGGCTAAGTATCTAAGGTACCTGCCATGCCAATTAGCTTGCCCCACAAAAACCGCATAACCTCATTAACTATTGTAGGAAATGCGACCTTTTATATTGATTGGATTATTCTTAAGTCAATGGGCATACCTTCCTCTGATATAATGTGTCCCAATAAAGCTCTCTTTTTTGTAGCAAACACTGATTTAGAAGGATTGAGTGACATCTCGAACTTACAACATCTTTCAAATCATAGCCTTAAATGCTATAAATATTTTCTTTCTTTTCCAAAACATAGAAATCATCAATAAAAACTCTCATAAATGTAGTAAGATACAGATCAAATGTCTTATAGGATGCTCCCTAGAAGTCCATTTTTCAATCCAAAGTTCATGATTGTACTTACAAAAGCTCACCATTCAATGTTAAATGTGATCTTATCCATATCATCAAGGTGCATTTGAAGCATATTGTATCATAAGAAACCATTCAAAAAGCTATAGATTTCATGACTTGCAACATCATGTAGAAGTGAATCTGTAAATGGAAGAGGAAAATGATCAATGATAGTAGTTGCATTTAACTTCCTGTAATCAATACAAACTCAAATCTTGTCAGTCTTCTTCGGAATAACCACTATTGGTGATAGCCATGTTACTTCATTAACCAATTTGATAAAACCAACCACGAGCAACTTCTCAATTTCTTCCTTTAGCTACTTTGCATAATTAGGATTCATGTGATAGATTTTTTGCATTATGGGCTTAGAATTTTCCTTCAAATTAATTTTGTGTCGACAAACTTGTAGATCAAAATGCTTCATGTTTGTATATTCCCATGCAAAGATATATTGAAACTCTTTATGTAATTGTACCAACTATTGCTTAAAGTCCTCTTCCACAAGGATACTCATCTTGATGTGCTTAGAACCTATTTCAAAATCCAAATTAACTTCTTGGATATCACCCTCTAGTACCCTTCCTAATTTATTCATAATATTCTTAAATTTCAACTCTGCATTAGTTATAGCTTGTTGACTAGCTTTCTCTAGAGCCTATTATGTCTTTGTTTGTTGATTATCATGTATTCTAAGCCTCTTCAACACTATCTTGACTTGCTTAAAATCAATAGTTACTTGCTTCAAACATCTACCTCCATCAGGTTATCACTTTCATGTAGTAGGATTGACATTTCCTATAGTGGGATTGCAGTTTTCCACAATAGAGTTTCCATTTCCTATAGTAGAAATCCTAGTAATACATTGTATTTTGATAAAATTTTCTCCACATTAACCTTAAATACTAGAACAATAGTAAGATTAGCTTACAAAAACAACTTCTCTTCATCATCTCCTATTTCAGATGCCATATTTATAGTTTGAGCTACTAATGGCCAAAATTTGGGTTTCAAAACCACCTAATTAGACATAGAAAGCTTTATCTCTTTAACCCTCTTAACATATGATAAAAATTCCCATTCCATTCTAAGGACAACAAAACTAACCTTGAATTTCAAACCTACCACCCTAATAAGCTAATTCTTTAGAATTTCCAGAGGTTGGAGCCCCCTTTGGTCTACCAATTTACTTGAAAAGGTGTTGATACTAAATTTTAAAGTTTGTGATCCAAATTTAACTCTTCGGGGATTATGTTTATCCTTGATCCTCCATCCAACAAAACATAATCATTTCTACCTAAATATTCCACTTAGATAGTGGGTACCTTGTTCGCCTTTGTTTTAATATTATGGCTTGATAAATTGTTGTACCCAACTCATTGTCCACATGCTACCTCCATACTTGTTGCTAAGATATAATCCTTAACAACAACTTCTCTTTGAAACCTAGAATGAGATCGAGGATTTTCTCTAATGTTAATTGTAAATAGGACTTTGCTAATGTTGTAAATATCTCATGAGAGCCTTCATGCTGCTCACGAATATCCAAGCTTTCTTCATAACCATATTGCTATTGCTGCTGAATCTCCTACCATGTTGGTTGTTCTTTCTCAAATATTTGATCCTCTTGCATATTTTGCAGTGGGTCTGTGGTGGGGCTGAATCGGTTTGGCCCTCTCTTTCTTTGATGTTCAATGCACCTCTTTTGCCACCGCTTCTGTGGATTTCTCTTGCAGATCCATATAATCTTTTTCTTTATTTTAGCTCTTGTAATGGCCATAACTTTAATGTCCTTTGGACAATCCTCAACTATGATGCAATTAGAGTAGTCACACCCCACGTGTTTATCCAACACCTGCTAGTTTGCAAGCTTCTTCTCTTGATATGACACCTCTATATTCATTACTTCCTTGGTTCTTTGCTTCAAATGCTAGCCTACAAATTGTTCCTTTATAATCTCTATAGGAATTTCCACTAAGACCATTGCTTTAGGTGTCTGTGGTTGTTGAACTTAAGGTGCTCCTATTGGTTGCATCTTTTGTTGATTTTAGGAATGCATCCCTCTCTTATCCGTATCGCATACCCATAACTTGTAGTTTGGGCTTGACATGTGCACTTCCTTTCGTAGTATAATAAGGTCCCCTTGGCCTCTACTATAAATTGTTCCATGGTCTTGGCCGGTCGAAGGTCCATTGTTTTGGTGGCTGACCCTTCCTACCAAATCCTCTGAATCCTCTCTTTGTGGTGCCATTTCAAGTTAAATTCTATTAACAAGTGCTACTAACAGTGTTGTCTATATCCTTGCATTCCTAATGGTTGGATTGTACCAACATTCTTTGGCTTCATGCCTAGTTTTTTGAGAAATATTGGAAGACTTTACATTTATTGGAGCATTCATTATTCCCATATCTAGCAACCACTTATTTTTTTAAAGCTGTTTCTCTAAGGTAGTATTTTCATCTTTATCTTTTCCTTTCCTCTTATCCCTAGAGGATCCTCTGTACTTCTTGAACTTCTTCTTATGCCTCCTCTACTTACTCTTCCGTGTGTCATCATTTGAATCACTAGACTTAGTATTTGAGTTTGATCTTGAAGATGAATCCTCCTTATCACTAATATCCTCTGTATTTGAATAATCAAGTTTAGAGTCAAAAGAGTTCTCGCTGGCCTTCTTCTTGGACTTGCTCTTTCTAAGTCTTTTTTCTACCCTTTGGTTGACATCAACTAGGACATTTATGGTAGCATTTCCGTACAATTCAATGCCAGCAATTGCTTCTACAATTGTTTTGTCCAATCCTTCTACAAAGTATGAACTCTATAGATCTAAAGATGGCTTGTCTATAGCATCCAATATGTTCAAAAAATTCTTGAATTTCTATGCATAGTCTTATACCAATATTAACTTCTTCTTAATTTGTTTCAATCTCTTTAATACATCTATGGCTATTTTATCTTTTTCGAACCTACAGAAAATGCATTTTTGAGTGCATTGTAAGTAGTAAAATAACCCATGCCACATGTCCTTACCCTTGAAGGTTGTAACAAATTTCTGAAGTTTGACTTGATCCCCATACATATTATAAAAGCTAGTGGCAAGTTGTCTTCTTTCGAATTGAACCACATGGCGATTTAGACCTCCCTTCTTCTTTCCAAAAACTTTAGAATCCCTAAGCTTAGCATTGATTGGTGGATTTAGGTTTGTTGTGGGTTTCCTTTTTATCATTCTCAAAGTGGTAAAGGATCGAAAGTTAAAGATCTCTTGGCTATCGCTATAGAAGTTTGTAGCAAGATCACTCTACCCAATATTAAATGTTGCAATCTCTTAGCCACTTGATGAGAAGGAGTTGTTTGAGTTTGGTCAAGAGGAATTGGCTCCTCTTATTTTATAAAATTAGCAAGAGAGTGATATACTATGGCGATACCTATAGAGGTACCCACATCATAGTAATCCTTTGCATAAATTGTTTCTCCTTTCTCATCTAGGGTTGTGGATGCTCTTGCTTGTCCTTCATCTTGAAATGGATCATGTTGTTGATTTCTTGCAAGCAACTCCCACAATTCTTTGGATTAGCTCCTTGTCAAAATGCTATCAGATGGATAGCATGTCGGATTCATGGTGGTAGTTCTTTTTTGTGCTATCCAAATAATTAAGAATGCCATGAGTAGGGATCATATGGCCTAATTAACTACAAATTAGATAAGCTACAACAATGGAAAATTTAAATAGAATCTTAAATAGCCATATGGACAATCATAAAGCATGACATGCCACTAGTATTATATTACACAATGTAAATAAATTGAATTCTTCTTTAACATGCATACGCAGATAAAGTAGGCCTTTGAATTGAATCTTCTTGCTTCAAGAAGGAATTCATTACTTTGAGCTTTATCAAAAATTTATATTTTTGCCATGAAACATGGTCATTTTTTATAAATTTTTAAATTATATATACAAGAAAGCATAATTGCATCATCTTGCTTCATGGATTTACAAAAAATTGGATTTCTTTCATGAGACAAAGTTGTTTTTTTTTAAAGTTCAACCTAGAGTTTCAAGACAACAATGTCAAGATCCCAAAATGTTAAATCTCTAATTTATACAAAATGCATAATAGGATTGCTTTGCTATATAAGATAATACATTGTACTGCTATAGGCAAGAAGGTTAGCTAGATGGATGCTTCTTATTCAAGAATTTGATTATAAAATTGTACACACTCCAAGTAAGAGACATGCAATATCAAATTTCTTAAGTACACTTGAATTAGGAGATCGTGTGCAAGAAGTCAATGATCAACTTCTCGAGAGTGATTATTTCAAAGTACATATGCATATACATTTTATTATTATTATGATCAAATGTTTGATTTTTTGTTTGATGGGGTAATGCTAATAGATTTATTAAGAGATCAGGGGAGAAGGCTCGCTCGAGAGTGATTATTTCAAAGTACATATGCACATACGTTTTATTATTATTATGATCAAATGTTTGATTTTTTGTTTGATGGGGTAATGCTAATAGATTTATTAAGAGATCAGGGGAGAAGGCTTGCATTGCAGAGTAGACATTTTCAGGCTGTTATGAGAGTCCTCTAAAAGAGGGGCATTGATCAAGTGCTCAGAAGATGTATTCATGTTGAGAAGCAGCCTATTATTTTGCATGAAGCTCATGTCGGTTTGTTAGGAGGTCACTTATCCAATGAGATTGCAAGTAAATAGATTCTTCAAGTAGGTTTATGGTGGCCTACGGTGTTGAAGGATACCCATGGGTCAAATAGCATGTGAAAAAGAAGATTTTTAAAGAATGAGATTTAGTAATGGTGTATAATTTGAAGTTTGGGAAACATCTAGGCAAGTTAAATCTTCATTATACAAGCCCCTATGAAATAGTCAAGGATGTTCATCAAGGCAATTTTGTGTGATCAATTGCCATGTTAGTGAAGATGATGTGTTAGTGCCATGACAATATGTGGCAGCTAGCTTGTCCCATCCAAGTTGCCTAGTGGTCATACATGAGCCATTTTGATGTGTGTGTCTTATAAAGGCAAGGAGGCTACGTGCCAATTGTGGCATTGAGAGAGAACTGCTTGAATTGGATAGGTCAAGGAGAGCAATCTGGGAGGTTGATTAGAGTGGCATGCAACTTAACCAAGGCCGTGTGTAATGCTACCATTTGAGTAGCATTTGTCCAATATGATCATAACCGTGAGGCCATCTAAATCATGATGAGGTCATGTGTGAGGATGCAAGAGCCAATGGTGGGCAGTCAATTTGTATGATATGGTGGCTGCCTAGTTGTATGTGGGGGTGGCATGGAAGGTCATCAGCCAAATCAATAACACTCCCTTTTTATTGAAGTAAAGAATTTTTAAAAATTCAACCGTTGAGGGTGGGCCCAATAGGCTTGGCCATTTGGTGTTATTAATAAATAAGGCCTTTGAAGGCCATAGCCTTGGTCTTTCGACTGTTTGGTTGACTTGACCTTCATGAGTTGAAGGGGAGGTGAGCTAGTGTGTCTACTATGGTCAATAAGCTTGTCTTGTTGATTTTAAGGTCCTAGTGCCATGACCATTTGAGGCATGCCAAGCTAGCATCATCATCCGCTTGGAGGAGAGGACCACCTTCAAGCTCAATTGTCTAACTGTGGGCATGGATGGGGTCAAGGAGGAAGGTGGCAATTGAGAGGAGAGAGGCCACACGATGTCAACCGAGTTGAAGATGGGTGGTTGAGCTAGAGTGAGGGGTGGCCTATAGGTAGCCAATAGCTCAAGTCAACATGTAGGAGTGACCTATACATGGTGAATAGCTTAAGTCGATGTGAGGGGTGGCCTATTGGTGGCCAATAGCCCAAGTTTATGTGTAGGGGCAGTTGCTTATAGGCCAATTGTCTTGTTTATCTGTGTGGTCTCAAGGCTTATGGCCCCATTTGAATGGCCTTGTGGCCTATTATCTTCGGCCTACATCCCAATGGCCTACTTGGCCTCAGGCTTTTCATGCATATGAAAGATATAGGAATTATTTGATGTGTCATGTGTTTCAATATTGTTGTGTTGTCTCTATAACATTAACATAGTTATGATTCAAATTTGGTGATTTATTCCATATAGCATTCGACACATTTACATTTCTAGTGTACCAAAAAATGATTCTCTTTATCTGTTCCAAATTGTTCTAGCTATGAAGCTTGGTGAGATCTAATCTAGATTGGAGTGCATCAAAAATGATTCTCTTAAAAATATGTGACCCACAAAATATCATTCAACCCAATACAAGAGCAATTGGCCCACGTGATTCTAGTCCACATGATTCTAACCGATTAGACAAAAATTCAGCCCATAACAAAAATTTGGCCCATTGTAAAATTCGATCCTTTTAACTATTCAGCCTACTTGTGTCGCCAATGGCCTAAATTCCAATTTGGCTTGCCATTATCAAAATTCAGCCCATAACAAGGAATCCTCCTACTTGAATCAACACTTAGCCCATAGGCCCAATCAAAAAGTGACTTGGCCCATTAATCAAAATTTCAACCCATTCAAATTTGCAACCCAATAATCTAATGATCGGTCTTAATCAAAAATTTGGGTCAATGCTCACCAAATTGGCCTCACAAAATCAATTGGCTAATGATCTTTTTTTCAAATATCTCTCTTTAAAAATAGTTTATTATTTGGTGACAATATCCTCAACTTGAGAGATACCTTATCACATATCATTACATACATTTATATGGATGTTTATGGATATCTATACTTTTCCTCTATAGAAATATCTATTTTAGGTAATCAAAACTCAATTTTCATGCCAATATTTTCCATATTATGTGATCATTATGATTTTGAGGCTCAAAAATGACCCGATTTTTTGTTTGATTTGTTTGGGGCACACATTTTTAGCCTAAATAGTGAAATTTTTCCTAAAATAAAAGCACTACAATTGGCCCAATTGTTAACCAATTAGACCACTTATAATAACGGGCGGGCCTTGGTAAATAGCTCACACATGGCAATTTACCAAGGCTACAAGCTTCAAAGAGGTGGATTAGATGTTAATAATGCATATGCCTTTCAAAAGATATTTCCAACCATGTCTTGGGGATGAAGGCTTGAGGCCTTAAAGGCTAAAAGTTTTTATTAAGGCCCTTTTGACCAATGATTCATGTATGGTCTTTAAGCCTTTGAACCTTATGGTCTTTGCTCACAGCCTTCTTGTTAAGGCATAGGCCCTTTAATAGACCAAATGAAGAGCCCTTGGAATTAAACTCTAAGTATTTTTGATAGATGAGTAGAGGGTGTTAAATGAGAGGAAAACATCCATGAATTCAACCAATCTAGGTACTAGACTAGGAGAAGCCGCAGACATTCAAGAGGATAGAGTAGAAGTAATCCTAGTGCAACCAATCTCTATCCTAGCAACTCAAGAGAAAATTCATATGCAAAGGCTTAGTTTTCCTTCAATTCACAATAGTTACAAGGAGTTGCATGGAAATTGAAACCCCTAGCTTCTGCAAGCCCCCTACTTTGAAATCACAAAAAACCCTTTAAAAATCTCACAATATGCAAAACATAGACTAAAAATTTAGATTTTTTAATTACTTCTATTTTTAAAGGTTTCTTCGTAAGGCTACGCTTACTTATTACTCTACTTGAAATCCAAATTCTTGATCCCAAACTCATGTATCCATCCTACTCTATCTCGCACTCATTTCGAGCCCCACTCTTAGTCTATTTCAAAGTACATGCTCCCATTTCATTTTGGAGCAGTGCTTCTATTTCAATGCATGATAAAGAGAATGTTTGCCTTCATGGATGATTCTGTTATGTCCTAACAACAAAACAAAAATGTTGGAGCCTTTGCAAGCTCAACTACCAGGCTTGGCTAATCGCTTATTGTTTCAAGCACTTCATCCGATGATTTGGTAATGGCTACCTATCACATAGCCTATATATTCTCCACTCTCACATTGATCTATCCATTCCAAACCATGTGAAAGAACAAAAGAATCTATGAGAGTGTAGTGAACTCACCGCCTTACCTTCTCCTCAATGCCCAAAAGTGAAGGCTCAAAGTGAAGGCTTTGGTGGCTCCACAATTTGTTAGTGATACTCAATCCACCTTCTCTAGTCCATTGCTCCCAATCCAATTCACAAACACCCTATCCATGAGAGAAAATGCAAATAAGAAGAAAGACAATCTGATCTCTCCTCCAATCTACCTCTCATGCAAGAAGGGGAAGAAGACATGCAAGGAAGAAGCTTCATCTCTCAAGTCTCTCCTTCTCTCCCTCGCTCTCACTCTCCCTCACTCCCAAGATTAAGCATAAGTATATAAAATAGAAGCGAGAAAAAGAAGCATGCTCCCAAGGTTGCACACCACAAGAATGAGTTTATCTATTTACTTTCTAGGTCTTATACATGGGATTTTGAGTTTAGGCTTTCACTTAAGTTGGATTCTGATCTATTCTATTTGGTTCTTGGTTGGTCTTTCCTGGTTTATGCATATATATTTAGATTACATCAACCATATCAAAAGTGAATGAAAGCTAATAGCCACACAGTTGCTAAGCTGCAATCTTTCTTTTCAGCAAGAAATATTACAACTTGCACAATGATGTACCTAGCTCTCAAAATGGTAGTACAATTAATTGTATGATTGTGAATATTGATTAAAAAATTATTTTGTATCTTACATATTTTGCTTGATTTGCACTTCTTTTGCTTTTGTTTGCCTTTGTCGGTTACTTTGTAGTTTTATTGCCTTTTTGTTTTATGGTTCACAATTATCAACTATGGCAATGCACTAATATGGGTCATCACAGTCAATATGGATATGCCCTTGTAGAGTGTTATGTCATCAATGCTTGTAGCCCAACAACAACGACCACCAAATGAGACTACATGAGAACAATTGCACCCTGGAAAAGGAGAAGAGGCAAAGGGAGGAAGCTAAAAATCCAAATCCTATCATAATGAGCCAAAAAAACTAAAGAAAAAATAAAGAGAATATTTTTAGCTTAGCTCAAGCAATTAAAGATTCCCTTAATAAGGACTTGTACAATAAGGACCAATCAATCTCTCAGCAGGTAGCACAAATCTTGGCAAAGAAAGTAGAAAAGGAAAGAAAAAGTCTAAGAGGAGTCACTATCATCTGAGTCAACAACTCTTTGTGACCTAATGATTCAATTGGGGAGTGCAAAGGCACAAATTGATGAACCAGGGCAAAGGAAAAAACAATGATAAGTTAGGATAACATACCATGCCCAGAAGAATCATCTAAAAACACCCATGAACCACCTATAGGAGGATAGAGTGCAACAAATAGGGTGCAAGCTTTGAAATGATTGTGTGAGAAGCTTAGGAGAGATAAAGTTGAAGCCATAATAGCAAGACATGATCTACAAAAAAGACTAAATGAAACTCAAGAAGCTTACAAGAAGATTCTAATTGCATTAGAAAAATAAGTGACAAAACTCCAAACTCAAATTAAGGAAGGAGAAATACCTTAAGCTCAAATAAAAAGATAAGGCACTCAAAATCGAGGAGGAAGACACAAAAAAACTATGCAAGTAGATACTTGACATGAACCAAAAATGGACAAAGACTTTCCTTAAGTTGACCCAAGAAAGCGCTAAAATGAGTTATAAACAAAGAAAAATAGAGTATGAATAGATAAAAGGCCAATGGAAGGCTCCATACGCATTATTACAAGAAGCAATCCCAGCTCGCCTAATAAGAGCTATCGGCCAAGTAGAGAATGAAATGCAAAGATTATACAAAACAGCCTTGATAAAGCTCTCGAATAACCTAGGTGTAGCATTATTCAATAAAAGCCAACACAACATGCAATTGGAGGCTTATAAGTTTGCCATGGCCAAGTAGCAAGAGCTCTTTAAAGAAGCAACATTAATAGCCCATACCCGCATAGATTACTCAAAATAACTCAAACCTTAGTTTGGCTTGATCTCAAATAGCTTGGAAAGCATGGAGGGAATCAAGGATATCACTCTAATGAATGAAGAGTGGACCAAGGAGGACCTACTTTGCCACCTAAAGAAGAAGGGATCTAAGAAGCATGGACTGAAAGTCATAAGTCTCATATAGCCTGATACACACATGTCAGTCTCTCCCATCACGTACAATATGATTGCTCATATGAACATCTAAAAATATTGCAATGAAATTGTTAGATTCCATAGATGTCACAACCTATCAAAAATGTTACAAAGCTCTAGGAAGTAAGGAAAGGTATCTAAAAATGTTGCTCTAGGTTACTTTATTGAGTTCAAGGTACATCACATTCTCAAAATAAGCACCTCATTTACTTTGGCCTCTGATCCATGCAACTAATGTATGAATTTTTTGATTGATGGAAGAAGGCAAAAGCAGCTAAAAATAACATTCACTATTATTCATCCATACCAAAAGTATCTTTGGAAAAGAACACCTAGCCACATTTCCAATCACCCCCCTCCTCTCCTCTTTACTAACCTCACCTATAACATGTTGGAGTCTTCTATCTTATATGTTTTAGTGGTATTATCTTTTTCTCTTTGCCTCATATCTAATCCATTCTACTATCCCTACCCATAGAGGCATGGCTAGGAGTACCAAGAGAACAAACATGGTAGGTATAACTTCCCAATATCAGAACAATCCATGTTGATAAAACCTACTATTCTAGCCTATTAACCTAGTCCCTTCTTTTGGCTATTTTGTAAGACAATTCACCAACTATTCTGATCCCTCCTTCATCACCATCTATAATTACCTAAAACTCCTCATTAGGCTTCTACAACAACCAATGATATCTTATGAAGATAGCCTTCCACTACTACTTTTTAATGTAAACGTAGGAATCAATCAAGTGGCGATGGTTTGCCTTCGCCTTTGAGCCCTACTACTGCCAACATTTTATACTTAGTTTATTGGAGGACATGGTGGACAACAAGTTTGCCATTCGCACCATCCCTTCTACCCAAAGTCATCATTACAATTGTGAGAATCAATTAAAGAATATCTTTTCAACAATTAATGTCTTTAGCATACACTCACATCACTCATTGAGTGTGTGTCTCTTCTTATTTAGTCACTTATACTTGGTTTATTTATTGTATCCCCAAAAAATTAAAAAATAAAAATATTAAAAATAAAGCAAAATAATAAGTACATTGCACCCTCTCTACAACTAAGCAACACCCTAGCCCACTCCCCCATGTCACAACCTCAGGGCATGTCAAGGGCAAGACATCCCAAGCATGCTTGGATGCCCTGCCACCTTGAGAATAGCATAGCACCATAACTTCTCAACAAATAGATCCTCAAGTGTGGGAAACTATTCCAAGTTTACTTGGGATTCGACTCAAATCCTAGTTTTGCATGCATGCACATAAATCATTGCATAAGTAAGGTAGATACACCCTATAGGGAGAGCACAAGTGACTTAACATGTGTAATGGAGCCTCAAGTCCCATCAACATCAGTGGCGTGCAACCATTATGATAGCTCGAGAATTGGCATACTACTACTCCTTCCCTCTTCAAGACAACCTACCCAACATCAAGTTCCTTAACATCACCATTTACCATCTTTCCTTGCTAAGATCCTTCATTAAACGTCCCAGTGCTTCTCGCGAGCAATAGCATCATTTCTTTAGCATAAGTGTTATGGGATTGACACTCATCTAGAAGGGGGTATAATGTTAACAATCTTATAAAATTTATTTTATTATTAGGTTGAGAGTCGAGCTCCTGCAAATTATAACACAATTAGTTTTAGCACTTTGAAATTATAGCTTATTAGTCAAATTTCTAATTAAGAAGAAGGCCTAGAGCATAAAATAGAAGCCATGACCGATCAAAAGGCCACAAAAGGGGTAGGATGCCCAAGGGGTGTGGGAAAACCCTAATCCTAAATTTCATGTGTATAAACTTTGCTTTCTTGATTTCTTACAACATGTTGTCTTGAGACTGAGTGAAGGAGAGGGAGTTGAGAGCTTGTTAGAGAGTGAGGAACATGGAATGTGAATCTCTTTGCATGTTATCTTCTCTTCTCCATCCTATCAAGGTGAGTGGCTTCATGAGCAAGAGCATGTGAGTCAAGAGTGCAAGAGGGTGAGGGTCATGGAACAAGAGACCATCTTCTTCTCTTCATCTCTTTGAGCTCATTGTGGGTGTATCCTCTCCATCGAGGTGATAAAGAGGTGTGATCAAAGGAGCATGCACTTGGATCAAGAAGGAGGCAAGCAAATACATGGACTTCAATGAAGTTAAGTATACATAAGCATGTTCTTCCATCTTGTATGCATCTGTTATGTAAGTAGGCTAGGTGAGAGCTAGTCGTGGTTTTCATGTATGTTGAGTCTTTTGAATAATAAGAGTATGTCTAATGGTCTTGATGTCAATCTCATAGTGCAAGACAATGGTGACATGAGCTAAGTTAATTCTTACTTAATTCTATTTACTCTCTTTTACAATGTCTTACCAAAAAGGACATGCATATAGCTCGCATATAGGAACTAAGTATTGGTGACGATTTATTATTAATTTGCTAATTTCTTCACACACATGGAATAAGTATAGAGTTGTTGTGGAGAGAGAGAGAGAGAGAGAGAGAGAGAGATGTAAATAGGCAAATTATATTTCTTTATTTTGTTGATTATGAATATATGTAATCTCAGTGATGACCTTTCAAATTTAGTTCTCTCAATTCAATAATTCATGCTTTCAGAGTTGTGTAACTTCATGTAGAGCAGCAATGAATATATGTGGATGATCAACAAGAGTGCACTACAAGTAGCGCACGGCCTTCGAGCTCAAGACTATGACTATCCCACCCCAAGTTGCCACCACTATCCCATCTTTTCTATTGCTATATGATCACATATCATCACTCATAGTCACTAGACATTGGCTCACCAACCACCTCCACCACTATCTCATGAGTCCAAGTGCCTCCCCCCCACCACACGATTGTACTATCAATAATCTTCCCATTTTTGTGTGCCAGTTGCTCTACTCATTATGTCTTCCCACTTGATATTTGACCCCTTGGGGAGAGAGAGAGAGAGAGAGAGAGAGAGAGAGAGAGAGAGAGAGAGAGAGAGAGTGTGTGTGTGTGTGTGTGTGTGTGTGTGTGTGAGTGAGTGAGTGAGTGAGTGAGTGAGTGAGTGAGTGAGTGAGTGAGTGAGAGAGAGAGAGAGAGAGAGAGAGAGAGAGAGAGAGAGAGAGAGAGAGAGAGAGAGAGAGAGAGAGAGAGAGAGAGAGAGAGAGAGAGAGAGAGAGAGAGAGAGAGAGAGAGAGAGAGAGAGAGAGAGAGAGAGAGAGAGAGAGAGAGAGAGAGAGAGAGAGAGAGAGAGAGGGGGGGGGAGGGAGGGAGGGAGTATGATCCAAGGTAGACATGCCAATATAAGTCATTTAAAATGACCATCCAAATGCACATGATTGCTAGGCCATTAAGTATAATGTGGATGCATGGAAGGCATCCTCTATGTATCCCTATGATGCATCTTTGTTATGGGCTTTAAAGACATGTGATAGATGGCCTTCTAGGGGGTTAGAATTAAAACTAGTGGGAAGAAAATTAGTTAAAGGAGGGCATTTTTTGCCGCATGGAAGCTTCCCATTAGTCCAGTGTCAATTCATCACGTTGCACATAGGATTCTGGGGGTAACCTTTCACTTGCTAAAAACACACCTGATGGAGGTTAGATGTGATAATGCTCCAATGGTGGATCACTCTTTGTCTCATAGCTCAAAGTTATTACTTGGTGCAAAGTCCATCTATGTTTTCTTGTTGCACTCTCTATCAATCTCAAGTATCTTCTCGCCCAATGAAGAACATATTTTCATTGTCTCTTTCGTTTTTTCTTCTATGTTGTTAACATGCATGTTGTGAAATGGTAGAAAAACATCTACTTCTCTCCTTCATTCTCCTTTTGTGTCGCTAATGTGCTACTATGTTGTGTAATGGTTTAACTTATTAATAAAGATGGTTGCAGCATGCATGCTCATGGGTCTATCTCTCTATCCATCTCACTTTCTTTCTTCAATGTCATGTAATGGTTTCATTGATTAATAAAAATGGTTGCAGCATGCATGCTCATGGGTCAATCTCTCTATCCATATCACTCTCTTTCTCTTTATGTTGGGGGAGTGAAGCTCTCTTTCTCATTAATTGTTTCAATTTTCCTTCTGTCACAATGATGTTGTAAGGTTCTACTCAATTAGGACTAAGTTTGTGAAACAAGCAACTGATAGTCTAGAGGTAAGCGCATATGTTTCTAAGTTGATGTTGCAAAGTTTGCTAATGAATTGGGATTTCCTTTTTAATCTTGTGACATACATTAGCATTGTGTCAAACTCGAATGTGAGGTTTTTGACATACATTGGATTTGTGTTGATAAACATCGACTAGTTTATGCTACTAAGATGCCCCCAAATTCTTGATGAGTCTACTTAGCTTGTTAGTCAAGTTATTGTAGATTATACTAATAAGTATTTATGCTCATTCTTTTGATAATGCATTTATTCTTAGTTGGATGATTATGGCTTTTATCCTTACATGGCCACAATTACCTTGAAAGGACTCTCTTGAAGTCATTTTCTACCTACCCTTTAGGAAGAATAGAAATGAAATGATTGGAATGTTTGCAATTGATCATAAAAAGATAAACCAATTGTCAAAAGACACAGTGAAGGCCAAAGTATTTGCGAAGATCTACCTAATCAAACTCGTTTGCTTCTTCAAAACTAGAAAGCTTGATGATATTATCCTTGTAAATGGTCAATACCACAACCATAACAAATATGTATATTCCCAACTCACATAAATTGTAAATTATTATTGCATTTAATCCATCCTCATGAATATTGTAGATTCCATATAGAATGCATCATTGGAATTCAAGAACCTACAACCATCATTTATGCAAAAGAAAATCCTCTTCATACCTAGCTTGTGAAACCAAAATGTGCAATCAACAAGTCTAGTCACAATTACCAAACTACTAGATAAGATGTAAGGAATTCATTCATTCATATAATAAAATCTTGTGTTTCTTTTGAAGATGTAAAGGATTTTGATGCGGTCTTGTTAGCACTAATAATCAAAGGGTTTTGCATTAGAAGAATGACCCTTAGTAACATTTCTTAGTGTTTTGCGCAATGTTCACTATGACTATGCATTTACTAAACTACAACGTCAAAATGGCCTTTACAAATTTGTGATAGCCACTAATGAGCAAGTCTTGGATATCTCTCTATATAGGCTTCCAAATTTAGGTGATTGATAGGTAGAATTGCTATATTCTAGTATTGCAAGGCTTGTTTATAAATGAGCATAACTTTTGGAGTCGAGATCATCTAATGATGATATTTGATAAGCCAATAAATCATAAAATCAACTATAATGTTCTTCTTACATCTACCCCAAATTTTTGATAGATGTTGGCGATTAAAGGCCACCTATGCCTAGCCACTTACATTTACTTTGTACACAATGTCCGCACACTTGCATATTGTAAGTGGTAGTTGTCCATCACCATCACATTATTCTTTATTCTTTCTACGACAATAGAATAAGAAAAGGTAGGTCACACATTTTGACTATTGGAGTTATCACCCTCTTGCTCTCTCTTGCTTGAACCTCCATAGCTCTAGCTTACTCTTACTTCCACTTGTACTCTCACTCCTACTCCACCTTTCAATTGGTACCAAAGCAGGCATTCAAGAAGCTTCACCGACATTCTCTTTAGTTCGAGAATAGAGCTTCATTCTTATTTTTCATAGTAGCCTCTCAATGAGATATGCATTAGTCCCATTTCTTCTCGGATTAACTCCACACCTTCTAGCAATGATTACGGACTTTTGTTAGACGTTTTGAGCTCCAAAAAGTCAGCATTAAGCTCAGTAGCAATAGCAACACCCTATATGGAAACCAGCATTATTTGCACATGTTGTTGTGGCTACTCCATCTCTAAT